>NC_053450.1:43852049-43869549 GCF_015227805.2 Hirundo rustica
ATTCTGTAGAAGATGATTTTGATGACAGCAGCATCATATGATAGTATAGACAGTTGCTTGAGGAAAAAAAAAAGAGGTAAACCATCCAACTAACAACCCAAAAACTGTGGTACTGGGACTTATGACAGTGAAATCACACACCCATACTCCATCATCTTGGAGTGTTGTGAGTCTTGTAGTAACGGCATTGAACTATCTCTTCAAAAAGAAGTTACTGAAGAATATATAGCATCATGAGAGAAAGAACTATGGTTTAAGTAATTCCTTTAAATTTTAATCACTAAAATCATGACAATTTCAGGTATACCAAAGAAATGCAGGTTTGATAAAATATGAAACTGTATTGTTAAAGAATTTTAAATAGATGTGTAATTAAATCATGTGTTACAAGACTCATAGTGTTTATTAACTCTTATTAGACTCATCAATTAAATTTTTTTTTAAAAATAGGATTTTTCAGCAAAGTCGCCCTTCATTAGGTCACTATTGAGAAGCAGTGCTGAATCTAAAAGTGAAAATTTGTAGCTAGGCAACAACTGTGCTTCGTTGTGGTCAGTGCATGTCTAAGGTCACAACTGAAGACTTAGTTTATCAGACAGTCTGAAAGAGAAATGAAGTTCTGATTTTATGTTAATAAATCAGTATTGCTAGTTTAAGACCTGGAGTCTGTTTCACATAAACCCCAGATTTAGTATATCTAATAAAATGAGAATTCTGAAATACTCTTTATTGAGTAGGAAACACAGAAATATCTCCTACAGCTCCCTGCTGTTTTTTATAGTGAAATGGGTTTAAACATGGAGCTAAATGTCCTGTCATACCACCTCATTTTTCTACTGGAGAAGAGAGAAACTGACTCAGAACCTGTTCTAAAGTCCGCCCCAAAAATGGGATCCTGTTAGCTTTCAAAGAAGAGTGCTGTGTCTACAAGACACAGATCAGAGATATTTAGAGTGTTGACAGTCGGAACACAAGCCTTCCCCAGCAAAATTGTTTCCCTCTTGGTGAAGGAGCAGAGGTTTTGATAAGACTACAAGGCAGACATTTTATGCTCTTTCTATCCATTTTGAACATGAAATAATGTGAGTGTTCATTGTACTAGCTAAGACTAACAGGACTTTTAGGACCATAATTATTAAGAGATTGCCTGATTAAGTCATACTCTGGAAATTAGGATATATTTGTTTCTGCAATGCAAATAAGCCCCATGGGAATGCAGGGGGCTGTGTCAATGCAATAAATGGATTTATTGCATTGAATGTATGGATTTAATACAAACCAAATTATACTGGCAGACATAAAGAAAAGAACACAATTCAACGGTTTTATATCCCGATGCTCCTGTCCATCTCTAAAGAAGGAGGGAAAAGCCTCCAGTATATTGTGTTAATATTCATTCTTGAGAAATAATAATTTCTGTAGGTGAATGATTTTTTTCTGTCGTGTTTTCTAGCACTGCAATTCCAGTGTTGGTAGTTAGATCATAACAAGTTTGTTAGTTGAGACTTGTGTTTGTGACATATGGAATGCAAAACTGTCTAGTCATCCACCAATATTCCATATTCCACAGTCTTTAAGCATTTTCAGTCAGCCAAATTTTTCTATTATCAAAAATCATTTAACTGCATGATTTACTCAGGTTGATTTCAGTAGCTTAAATTTCCCAGGAAAATGTGTCCCTAAGAGGAATGAGTGGTTAAATTAGCTGAAATAGCACTTTTGAGAAACTGAACAGGTGTGATTTGAATACACATTTTACTTAGAAGTTAATAGCTGCTCAGACCTATGCTTTATTAATAGAAATAGAAATAATTATTTAAATCTTATTGCAATTTTTTAAATTTATCCTTGGCTCTTTAGCTGGAACACACCACTCCTCTTTGTTAATGTATATTGCTTGCCTTTTTTTTTTTTTTTTTTCCCTTTTCTTTTTTTTGCCTTTTTTTTTTTTTTTTTGAGGCATGGTGGTCAAAAGATGTCATTGCTGTTTGATCATGTCAGAGATCAAAAGACATGCAAACCCTTTGCATGTTAACAAGCACAGGGATGATCCCATTCTGGTAAATAATGTTTTAATGGGCACATCAGTCTTCAGTAGGCATTGCTACAGACCAGTAAAATAAGAATTAAAAAGAGTTTGCCAGTTTTGAAGTGCAGGTTTTTATAGGAAACTTGATATGACAGTAGACTTCATATAGATAATAGAAAAAATGACCAAATGGTACAAAGAAGCAGAGGATATTTTAAAGAAAAGAAAAGAAATCATCCTATTTTGCCTAAAATCACAACAGAATTTACAAATTAGTGTCTCAGCACAGTTTGTGCAACAAATGACAGTTTTACTCAGTTTTTCCAATGCAGTTTCAGTAACCCAGTTTTTTAAAAGGACCTGCATGTGTAGATTTTGCATGTCAGAGTGCATTTGAGCAAAGGTCAAAACTGGTAGTTCCTTCTCTTAGAATACCATGCTCATAAAAACAAAAATAGATTCTCCATCAGATTGACGTGGGTTTTGATAAAAGCTTTGAGTGGCTGATCATACAGTGGGCTGATCATACAGCAAGATGTAGGAGATTCTGAAAGAATTGGCTTCTATTCTTGTAGATCAGCTGATAAAGAAGTCAGAAGATTGCCTAAAAGCCTTTTAGTCTTTTTCCACTAAAACCTGAAAACTCCTATGCACTCCACCAAGAAAATAATTTTAAACATCCAAATTAGTTCAAAATCTGAGTTTAACCAGTATGTACAAAAGACTTTTTCGTTATAAGTATTTGTTTTTTAATATTAATTTTGAACTTGATCTACAGTAAGCATCACAGCGGTAAAGAAAGTCATCAACAGACTAAGGTCAGGACCATGACACCTATTTCATTGTTTTATCTACCTCTATTTTTTAGAACACATTTTGGCTATTGTAGAATAGAATGGTTGTATCTCCCCTCACCAAAATCTATGCAAACCTGTTCTCTTCAGCAGAAACCTGTCTTTAAAGTATTTTAAAATTTCTTTCTCCTGATTTCTTTAATGTTTTGCCTGTTACATTTATCTAGACCTAAATTTACTTTATCTTACTCAGATGAAAGCACAATGAGTTCCCAAAATGAAGCTGAAGGGTTTTACTCAGTTGCAAAGATCACCATTTGCAGTTACCCTTATGCAGGAACATGTACTGTTATTCAGTTCCCTTCTTATCATTCCTAAAAGCTTTTCACACTTCAGTTTCCACAAATGCAATTGTTTTTGGTGCAATCAGGTTCAGAAAACCACTGTTGCATAGTGATTTTCTTCTGCACTGGACAAGGTAGTACCTATCATTTAAAAACGTGCTGGATTAGAAAATCTGTTACAAAAGCTGGAATTGTTGTATTTTGAATTTTTAAGGCATTATTTTAAAATTTTGGGGATTCTTCAGTTCAGCACATGTGCTCAACATATTTTTTATGTTTATTAAGCTCTATCTTTTAAATGCAATAGTTATTTAAACTGCTGCTTGTAACAAGATTTAATCTATTTAAATTATAAACTTGTAGAGTACCAATAGCCTTAGAAACCTACATTTACATTCTAAATTTACAAGAGTAGAACATGCAATTCTGAGCACCAAAAACCTGAATAACAAATGCTTTAGCATTTATTTAATTTATATAGTAAATCTAAATATCACAGAATATTTTCAGGTGTCTAAAAACTTTTCAGGTGTCTAAAAACTTCAGGTGTCTAAAAACTTTGTCATTCAACTTGGAAGAATTTTAAGGGATTTAAAAGTATAAAATGAAACAGGTGCAGAAAAAAAATAAATTCAAAATTAGTATCCATTCAAAAGGGATATTTTAGTGATCAGGTTCTAATTAAATTAAATTAAATTAAATTAAATTAAATTAAATTAAATTTCTAATTTTAAAAAAGGTTGAGTCAAAAATTTGACATGTTAGTATTTTCTCGTAATATTGAATGTAAACTTGAATTTGTTTCTTCTGTAACATAACCCTTGGAAGCATTGTCATATGCTCTCAGGAAATTTGTAGACTAACCGACATCTACTTAGTGTTCCTTAACAACTGAAATTTAATAAGCTGCATCTGTATGGAATGATAGCAGAATGGCTTTACCCTTACCTAATGAATGGTGTTGTAGTTTTGCCATTTTGGATACTTCAAATCCAGTTAATGTTCTTTATGTTTTATTTTATATATTTTTTATGTTCCTTATATAGTACTTTTGAAAACAGTTACATTTGCCACTTGAGCAAAACAAATACCTTCCCTTAGCAATTTAATCACATATATGTTTAGTATCGGATCTGGGCTGAATATTTTTATATAACAATAATCCATAGACAATTTATTAATGTAACAGACATTATCATTTGTATAACAATAAAATCTGTGTATCTCCAGGTCAGTTAGAGTTTAGAACCTACCTGCATGATCTATACGGTCAAATAAACCTCCTTAGTTTTAACACTGAAAAGTACTTCATGCTAATGCTTCAAATTCACAACACTGTGAATTTTTTCTCATTCTGAATCTCAGAGTATATGTTCACATCCTGTGTTGTGACCTATTTTCTATAAAACCTGTTCTAATCCAAGACTGTTGAAAGCTGTTACAAATATAAAATTATATTACTGCATCATGGCCATTCCCAAATGAAAATATGAACGCTATCTACATGAAAACTACTTGTTTAGCCTGGAGGAGACTGAGGGGAGAGCTCACAGCCATCTGCAGCTTCCTCATAAAGGCAAGTCGAGACTCAGGCACTGACCTCTTCTCTGTGGTGACCAGTGACAGGACCTGAGGGAATGGCCTGAAATCCTATCAGGGGAAGTTTAGGCTGGATATCAGAAAAAAGGTTCTTCACCCAGAAGGTGGTTAGGCACCAGAACAGGGTCCCCAGGGAAGTGGTCACAGCACCAGCCTGACAGAGTTCAAGAAGCATTTGGAGAATGCTCTCAGGCACATGGTGTAATTTGTAGGGTGTCCTTCTTAGGGCCAGGGGTTGGATAGGATAATCTTTGTGGGTCATTTCCTACTCAGGATATCCTGTGATGCAATACAAAAATACTACTATTTTTGACCCTTTAACTCAAATAATTTTTTTAGATGCTTTATTTAATTTTTTGCAATATTTTATTAGGTGTTATATTGTATAGATGGACACCTGAAATCTAGAGCTCGTGTTTATGGTAATTTTGTGGATGGCAATGTTGTTGATTGGCTATAAATCACAGATATTCATCAACTATTTAATATTCTCATAGATAAATTTAAAATTCTGCATTCAAATTCTGTTGGGAAGAAAATGAAAGGACTTAGCTTTTTCTGGCTTATTCTGAATGTATTTAAAAGGAATATTTCACATTTTCAAATAATGATGTGAGATAGAGAGGTGTAACTAATGCCTGTGATGTAAATACAGATAAATCCAACTCTTTACTGTACCACTCTTTGTAATTATTCTACTCTTAATTTATTTTGTGCTCACCAATCTCCTACAGATGGTCTGAGAGGACCAGACTTGTGGTCAAATTTACAAGGCCAGTACAATGTGTGTGGAGTGATGAGGTTTTATGTGGCAGTGTCACTACTGTGCTACTCTTATTCTTGACCACTGATATAAAAATAATAACACACTTTGAAAAAGGTATTTTTGAAGTGTTATTGACCATAGAATTTCCCATATTTTCTTTCATCCTGGCTTTGGAAACTCTGGCTAGGATAATTCTGTCTTCCAAAACAGCAGTGAAAACACCTGGTAGATTATTTGTAATTCTAATCAGTTTTTAAACTATTGGCCTTCATTACACAGCCCACAGAGTGCTTGTGGCCCACAACATGTATAATTGTAACCCACCATAAATTAGTAGCTTGGCCTCTATAATTTAGTGTTGCAGAAGCTATTGTTTATCCAAAAGAACATTGTTCTTGTGAAAAGATGAGTTGCTTCTAATACGTATACTAATTACTGAAAATTATTGTATGACAATTGGACATCCTTAGCCAGTCATAACAAAGAAATACTGTCAAGTTGTCAGCTCATAAACCTATTCCTCGGAGCTAAGGCACTGGCAGAAAGGAAGCTTATGTTCTGAAAAGAGGTTGAGTTTCTCTAAAGCTATATTTTACTATTCTGTTTTCATTCCCTTTTCTGATCTGGTGCATTGTGTAGGAAAATGAGAACTTCTGCTAATTTTAAATTATTGGTATAATTGTGTTGAGGAAATATTTGAAGATAATATGTACTGTAATTTATTTCTCTTATAAGCACTATCAGGAAGAACTGAAAAGATTGTCATCTGTCTCTAATGGCAGATCTTGGAGTTTTCTCAGGTTTCATGAATCTCCCTAGCAGCAGAAGACATTTTCAGCTGCATTAGGAATAATTATTAAATACTTCCTTTTTAAGTATGTTTGCATCACCACTCTGTGCTATCACAGATGCGATGAATTATTTCAGAGCACAAATCTGACAAATTTTTTGGGATTGGTGTCAGTAGGTAGGAGTTTTTGTTTTGAATGTCTTACAGATTTGCATATGCAACTAAAACAAATTATCAAATTTTAAATTGAAATTAAAATACTTCCAGTGTACAAGGAATAGCAAAGCTGACCATTTGTCTTCAGCAAAGTGCCCAGGATGCTTAAGAGGGAATGAGAATCATGTTTAATTTTTGAAAGCTGAATTATAACTTCATTGCTCAGTTTTAAATTGTGCCTTTCCTTTATTATGCTAATGCAGTGATGGCCAATGTAAGAGAGGGAGTGAGTCAATAGTAGGGAAGGATACTGCATTCCCAGTAGGTTATATCCATAACTATACAAAGTTGTGAATAATGCACAGAATGCCTGTTGTATCCTTGCATGTTCAGCAGCCATGGGATATGAGGCCTCTGACTTTTTGCCACCATGCATGCATTTCTGGTGATGGGTTACAAGACTGGCAGTGAGGCTGTGGCTGTGAGGTCCCTCCATGTCATCTCCATTTCTACTGTTAAGGAGCATGGGAAGCAAGTGTCAAAAAGTTTTCATATTGCCAGAGTTGTGCTAAAAACTTCTTAACCCATCAGTTAAGGAGGAAGGTGAGATCCCCCAGGTTTAAAATCACATATGCCTCCAGGTTTGAATTGACCTTAGAAAGACTGTAGTTCAATCTACTCCTCAAAACAGGTCAACACCGAATTCAAGACAAATTGGTTCTCTGTGGAACTTGGGGTGGGAGAAGTGTGTGTGTGAGGGTTCTAGATCGTTATTAATGTCAATTTATGTCTCTTAAAAACTCCAGCCTTCCTTTTTCCTATGCCACAGGGCAGTGTGCCTAGAGCAGCATTGAATACAAAACCCAAAGCACCTTGACGGGATTGGTTAGGTTTTGTTACTGAAGTTGTCATATAGCTGGATTGATTTGGAAGTGCTGATAACTTTACTTAATTTAGAGTAGCATTGATATTTCAAAGGCTGACTTCAGCATTATAGAGGTACTTGTGCATTATGCTGTGTTCAAGTCTAAATAAATATAATTAAAATAATGGGTTCCTGATGTTTTGCTGTTGTTTGATCAGGGGTTTTTTTTGTTATTTGTTTATGTTTTGTTATTGTTTGGCAAAGTTAAAGAGTATTACTAGTATGAGTCTGCAAGCGTGTTCAAAAGTTAAAATTTAATTTTTTTTCCAGACCTAATAAACATTAGTGTTAACTTTCTGAGGTTTGGGATGTATTGTTCCATATTTCAAATAATTAGTATTTTGCATTAGCCTTATAGACGACAGATATGTAAAGTAAGACAAACTTGAGAAAGCAAAATAAAATCACAAATAACATTTAGTGGGAAAACCATGAAGGGGAATTATCTTTAATTAGTTCACAGCTGGAGATTTGTTCATACTGCTTATTTTAGTTAAGTCTTTCATTGAGAAGTAAAGAACTATTTTGCTTTTAGAACCCTTGGAGGGAAAGGGCCCTGAAACACTTACCATACATGAATCTCAGACATCTCTTTCAAAATATTATTACATTCTTTAGGTAGCCACTACCTAAAAATACATAATTTTTTATATGTAATATATAAATGTTGGCATTGAAAAGGATTTGAATTATTTTCAAAATAGTGCTATAGGAGCGAACTTTAATGTCCATATTTCCCTGTTGTTACATGGAGAAGCAAAGGTCTGTATAGTATTGGAGCCATACTCTTGGCTTAGCAGTGTTTTGGAAGGAATGCACTTAATTCAGTAGATTCTGTAATATCCATCCTTAATATTAGCTCTTAATGCTGCCTTTCCTGCCTAACAAATAACATATTCCTGTGTCTAACCAGACAGAGAGACACTTAGGTACTTAGTCAATTAGGAACTTGTAAGCGTAGTATGTGCTGTTGGGTTACGTTTTTATATGCTGGAATGTCCAAGATTTAGTTACTGACAGAAATAAATCTCCTTAGTTGTTCACAGATAATTTTCAGGCTTTCAGTGAGGATCTTATGGATTCCACAAGAGTAGAAAATGCTTCTAGTGAAGATAAACATTTTTCTTGTACATATGGCTCTAGATAGGAAGCGTAAACTATCTCAGAAAGAATTTTATTGGTCTTTAGTTTTCCCTCAGTTATAAACAAATTCAATACTATTTTTGATACAAATGAATATAGAAACATTTTACATAGGAAGGCAAGGTTCAATACTAATATTCTATCTTGACAGCAGCGATAAAAACTGGGAGGCTATGCCTCATTGTTTAGTGCCAAAATTAATGACTATTATCATCCATCTTTCTCTTCACCTTTATTTGCATCTACATCTTGAGTACTGTGAACTAAAAATTAAACTTACAAATTAGATATTACACAGAAAGTTGTAACTTTCTAACAAGGCCTGGATTGTAATTTTAATGCACTAGATATTTAGTTTGAATCATTTAGTTTGAATTATTTTTGAATTATCCAAAAGATAATTCAGATTGAAGTGGGTGGGTGAAGACAAACTGCACCCATAGCTCTCATGATGTGATAGATGAGAATTCAGTGTTCTCAGTTTCAACAGTTATTGACACCACTCTTTCTGTAGACAACCAGAAGTCCATAGTGTCACCATCTAGTTACTAATCAAGAATGAGGAACATTTTCACTTCTAGAAACCTAAAGAATTGAACTTTTTTTCCCCTAATCTTTACACTACTGTAAAATTGATCCATTCAAGAATTATAGAATATTCTGAGTCAGAAGAGATCCACAGAGATAATCGAGTACTACTCTTAGTCCTGCACATGATACCCCCTAGAATCACACTATGTGCCTGAGAGCATTGTTCAAATTCTTCTTAAATTCTTTTCAGGCTTGGTGCTGTGACCACTTCCCTGAGTGTCTTTTCCTGCTCTTCCCCCCATGAGGAAGCTGTAAGTGCAATGAGGTCTCCTCTCAGTCTCTTCTTCTCTGGGCTGTACAGACCAAGTGACCTCAGCTGCTCCTCATACGTTTTTTATATAATGAGGCGTCCCCTCAAGGCCCTTCACATCCTCATGGCCCTCCTTTGGACACTCTCTAAGAGTTGACTTTCAGTTTTATATTTGTGCCCAAAGCTGTGCCCAGTACTCGGGGTGAGGCCGCTGCAGAGCAGAGCAGAGCGGGACAATCCCGTCCCTTGCCCAGCTGGTGATGCTGTGCCTGATGAGCCCTAGAACATGGCTGGCCCTCCTGGCTGCCAGGGCACAATGGCTCATGTTCGACTTTCCACCAACCAGGACCCCCAGGTCCCTTTCTGTAGCCCTGCCTTCCAGCATCTCATTCCCCAGTCTGTACACACAACCGGGATTGTCCTGTTCCAGGTGCAGAAAGTGTCACATTCCCTTGTGTAAATTTCATATGGTTGGTGATTCCTCAACCCCCTGGTTTATTGAGATGTATCTGCAGGGCCTCTCTTCCTTTATGGGAGCCAACAGTACCTCCCAATTTTGTGCCTTTTGCAAACTTGCTTAATATCCCTTCAAGTCCTGCATCCATTCAGAATCTCACTTCCAGGCTTAAATGTCTACCTGAAGATGACTACAGGTCTTGGCAAGACTTCAGTTAAGAAAAATGTGTCGTTTGTTAAAAATCCTTTTTGCTTCTTTGATGTGTAAGAATTTTGTAACTTTTGTTCTTATGAATGCTATGGTGTTTTTTAACTCGTACTAAATCAGTCAACATAAAATTATCTGTTGTCTGTTAGTCTATGGTGTATTTGAACCTTGATATAATTTTTTGCTAGAAATGTCTTACCACATTTTACACCATTCTTTCACTGATTTGGTTTGGTCTTCCTTTGTTTTTTTGCTTATCAAGTGTAAGTTTTGGAAGCTCTGTGTCAAAATGAGAGATCTAGTGACAACTGAAGAAGAAAACTTAAAATAATTCAGAAAACTTTGGAAAAGAGATGTAATTTTGTATTCTTAAAATTAGATTACAGCTATTTTAAGGGCTAGTGAATACTAAGTAGTAGGGTGAGTACCTGAAATTAGCTGGAGTCTAGGTATGTGGAAGGAAATTTTTAGTAGCTGGCATGGTGAGAGGATAGTCAATATCCTCTCATCAAGAGTCACAAGAGTGTTTCCAAGTAAAAAATTATACTGCTCTGCATAGCCATCTCTTTATGAAGTCTATTCTTCTTATGGATTATGCGAGCATTTTAAAGATACTAAACGTCTGTGCTATGATGTTAATCATTATGAATATTCTCACAAATGCTAAGTGTTTTTTTGCCCTCACTTTAAGAACTCAGTAAATCACAGCTATACCCACATGTGGGAACTTCCTAGAGAGCTTGCTTCTTCAGGTGCTTTAAGCAACCTCTATATCTGTACACACTGGTGTCTTTAACCACTATCTTATCCTACTATGAGTTCTCTCCTCTGTTTTTCTCTTATTTTTCTCAGAATAAGTATGAAGTCCCTCTTCTACCAGATTTAAGGGGAAGGGAAGGGAAGGGAAGGGAAGGGAAGGGAAGGGAAGGGAAGGGAAGGGAAGGGAAGGGAAGGGAAGTGAAGTTATTTAAGGTGACGTTAAGGATTTCCTTTCCGTTGCCTTTCCTTTCCTTTCACTTCTTTCCTTTCCTTCCTTTCCTTCCTTTCCCTTTCCTTTCCTTTCCTTTCCTTTCCTTTCCTTTCCTTTCCTTTCCCTTCCCTCCCTTTCCTTTCCCTCCCTTTCCCTTTCCTTCCTGTCCGTCTACTTCACTCTTCACTGCAGGAGACAGAGTGAGAAACAAGAGAAGGATCGGACATTGTGCAAGCACTGTTCAGCACTAGCTAAAACATAACAGTTACTAGCACAGCTTTGCTCATGAATCTAACAGGCAACACCATACCAGCTGCAATGAAACACTTTATCTCAGCTAGAACCAGTACAAGTTGCTACTCAGTAGTAAGGATGGCTATGTACCATGAAAATGGTGTATCTGAAAGTTTTGTGATGTGATATATGTCTTCTACTTAGATGAAGAAAAAATACTAAGTAGGATAAAATGTTTGTGAACCTAAGTGTGGTAGAAAATTTTAAAGTAACAGAACAGCCAGCTTCTGTGGGAAAGATGCTCAGAATTTTCTAGTGGCTTCTATACCACTGCTGTGGACAACGATAGTGCAAGCTTATGTTTCTGCATTACAAAACCTCAGAACCTTGAATAACACTTGGCAGATACTACCATGTAACACCACCTCAAAAATGCTAACTTTTAAGGGATGATCACTGCACTGGAAGCAGTGTCACAAGAGCACATTCACAAAATGCAGCCACCCGAGATTTTAGAGAAGCAACTTCTAATGTCGCAATATATATAAGCAAGTTCAGAAGGGAAAATGTTTTCATGGAGGAGCTGTCTGGCAAATATGTTGCAAAAAAGGTGGAACAGAACATAGGAGGGATCTTTTCAAAATTATATTTTAAATAGAAAAGAAAGTCTATGAAGAAGAACACACGTGTGTCCAAGAAAAAAGGATCAGGGTGATTTTACCATCCAGAAGGCTTCAGGGAAATAGGGCCTATTATTGCAAGTGGAATCTACTATAAACATTCAGGAAGATTATTTTGCTTTAGAGGTTCACAGACAAAAACAAGCTAACAAAAAACCCCAGCAATCCATATCTGAAATTAAATCTGCTGGGACACACAGGGTATTTCAGTATACTTTGATTCGCATTTCTAAATGGACTTGATCTTAGAGGTCTCTTCCGACCTTAAAAATTCTATCATTCTATGATTGTAATTATTCAAAGGTTGTTGAAAGGTGGAAAACTATTTCTTAATTTGTCTCTTCATTCCTTCTCCCTCATTATATAAAAAACTTCTGTGTCCCTACAAAAAATCTAGACACAATCTACAGTTGAAGACCACTACTTTGTAAGTAGATATTCTTATCCCCTAGGTATGTGACTGGTTTTAAGCAATTTCTTTTTGAGGTACCGAGCACAGGAAACTCATATTCTTGATGAACTTAAGGAGAAATTTTGAACGTTCCCATCTTCAATTGCTACTTTGGTGGCTGTCAACCCTCATTTTTATTATAAATAGTGGCTCTTCGCTGTCCAATTCTGTGATCTTTTAAAATTAATGATCTGAGATATCCAGGTGAAAATATCTGCTACTCCAGTGCCATTGTAAACTATTATTAATGTTTTAAATAATATGAAATACAGGAATTAAAAAAAAAACTATTGTCATCAAATTACTTTAAAATATTGTTAGGTTTTTAGAGGTTTGGGGTTTTTTTCAATTTAAAAGGACAGAAGAATATCTCTTTTTATGGACTCCTCTATAAAGCAATTCATGATGTTTTGGAGGACAATATGACCTGAAAATATGTTTAACCTTGCTGCCTTTCATTTCTAGAAAAAAACTCCAAATTCTTAATTGTCCTTTTCTGCAGGATGACTGTTTAAAAAAAAAAATCTTGAGCATTGAAATAGATTTTATTTATATATTAAGCTTGTGTGAACTTAAAAAAAAAAAATTCTCCTACTACTGACAATTTTCAAATATTCTATACATGTAAAGGTAAATTTAGCCTACTTTCTATTTTCTATTCTAAAAGAATATTCTTTCAAAAGAAAATCAGAAAAACTAGTAGACACTTTGAAAATATTAAGCTTTTGTAGTTTAATCATGAACTACATACGCTATCAAACCTGTCATTGTATTAGGAAAGGAAAAGTAACCATATAGATATGTTCAAAATAACTAGAATTAAGAATGTATGACTAAGACTAAGTTTAAGTGCCTTAAACACTAAGACTAATTTTTTACTCCTTTTTTGAAGTGAGAATCTAAATTCTATTATATTAATAATGTTCATCAAGCCAGTTAATTATGCTCTAGGATTCTTACAATATTGTGTATCCCTATGAAAGAATTTATGAAACTGAAGGAGATAAAAATTTTTCATTATATGGTATTATATAGAAATTTTGAAATGGGACTTTATCCAAATTGTAGTCTTAACAGATGGGATCTTGTTGGGGTTCCACATATTTAGTTATTTAGGACTTTAGTAAACAGTGATTTTATCCAGTCTGTGATTGGAACAGATGTGATCTTATCAGGGTTCCACTTTTTTTCAGGAGCATAAAATTGCCATGATTTGCTGTACAGTGCTATAGTTTACTTTTTGTGCTTTTAGAACCAGAGTCCTTTTTAGCCAGAATTTGCCCTTGGGTCCCAAAAACATCATAATAGGGAGTTAATGTTTTATTCTCTATTAATCCCATTAAATCCTTTTAATATTAGAGCATGTGTTGCTTTATAGCATTAACTAGTGTCTTGCACTCAACAGTATTTTCACAGTTTATGACACTGCTTAGGGCATTAACAAACAGCTGTTTGAATTAAATGAGCAGTTAAGGACCCTGTTCATTAACTCAAAAGTTTCATGTATTTTTAATTCCTTAAATCTAATGGTATTATCACCCTCCAAGAAATCTATCTTTGATTATAATTTGCTGTGACCAGTATCAGTTTGGGTGAGATGAGACAGTTATGTTTTGACTATAAACTTCATCAGTGGTGAACATCTCCAGTGAATCTGAACTGTCTTCTAACACTTTTAATCTTTCGGGATATAAAACTTTTAAAGTTGTTTACAGCAGTTGTGTTAAGATTTCTTCCAATTTTGTTTACTGATGACTTCATTTAGCTAATGTAAAGAGGCAGTTGGAACAGAATTATTTGCATTTGAAATGGTGCTATCAGAGGTTTCTGACTGACTCATTTAGAGAAAGAAAAAGAAAAAGAAAAAGAAAAAGAAAAAGAAAAAGAAAAAGAAAAAGAAAAAGAAAAAGAAAAAGAAAAAGAAAAAGAAAAAGAAAAAGAAAAAGAAAAAGAAAAAGAAAAAGAAAAAGAAAAAGAAAAAGAAAAAAAGATAAAAAGAAAAAAGAAAAAGAAAAAGAAAAAGAAAAAGAAAAAGAAAAAGAAAAAGAAAAAGAAAAAGAAAAAGAAAAAGAAAAAGAAAAAGAAAACCAAAAACAAAAAGAAAAAGAAAAAGAAAAAGAAAAAGAAAAAGAAAAACAAAAACGAAAAAGAAAAAAAAAAGAAAAAGAAAAAGAAAATCGTGTTTGGACAGTGACAGAACATCTAATGCAGTCTTATGTATCAAGTGGACATGGACACTTTACACTTTATACAAGAGAGATTTGTAAGTCTTTATTCTACTTACAATATAAGTGGTTTAACTTTTCATTTTAACATAGATTCTGTGTGGTCTTCATGATGACACAGCAAAGATATATTTTGAACTGAGGCCAAGTTGTCATGTTATAAATGTATTTGTATGTTCATGGACACATAGATGCTTAATGCTACTATTGCCTTAATACGTCTCCGTATTTTAAAAATATTCACTTAAGCTCAGATTCTGCACATTCAATAGGATTACTCATATCCACTAATTTAAATGTGCCCACACATCAGTGGGACTTGAAACTATTTATCAATGGTTTCATACCATTTTAGTTCTTTAAAATATTCCTGAATTTTTGGCTCCAAAAAATCCAAAATTCTAATCAAGCCTTCACTGAAAAAAAAAAGTAGTTCAAACATGGAACACTTCAAACTAGTTTTTAATTTTTTTTTCTTACTTTTGCTGTCACCTTACAGAGCACCTGCAATACACACTCAGTTTTAAGCACAATAAGGCTTTCTAGAAGTTGTATTGTTTAGTTTAGTATTTCCTTAAGTTCAAGGATATTCAAGGAAGTTCATGTTCCTTCACACTAGGGCAAAATATTGAGGTACCAGTAAGACCTTGGAACAGGCTGCCCTGAGCAGTTGTGGATGACCTGTCCCTGGAATGTTCAGGATCAGGTGGAATTGGGCTTTGAACAACCTGATTTGTTGAAAGGTGTCCCTGGGCTTTGCAGAGGGGTTGGAACTAGATCTTCAAAAGCCCCTTTCAACCAAAGCTTCCTGTGTTTCTTTCATAGTGTCTTTTATGGTGCAGATAGTATAAATTATCTGCAATAACTGAAGTTGTGTTACTTCTTCAAATACTGAAACAATCAGGAATGTGTACCACTCAGTGATGAAACAACTCTTCCAATTTCTGTATTTCAGTTTTCTACATTCAATAAAACTATTCACATTCATGTGAAGCTCTAAAAAAATTACCCTTTTTACTTGGGATAATGTCTGTATAATTACCCTTAGGATAACTATTCTTAATAATTAGTATCCTGAGGATACTTCTACCTTAATCACTACTAAGATTATTCTCCTTTTACCATTATTCTTTCTGTTACATGATCTTCCTCAGTCCATGATACGTGTAGCTCTCCTCAGGAGAATTCTCAGGCCATTTGAATGCAGCTTCTCTGCTCAACTGCAGATTGCAGCTGCAAAGGCCAGGATATTCATGGACAGTGAAGGACTGTCCTAGGTATCTTGTCATAATGAGGATGCAAACAGAGAATAAATTGTCTGTGATACATAACCGTTCAGTCCATTTTAAACCTTAAACATTGGGTTTGGATTCTTCTTACTATATGAATTGTAACAGACTATATTAAGAAATAAAAGTAAGACTAGCTGTTCTTAAAAGGAGTTTGCATCCTAATGATTTTGGAGTATGAAAATTTTCAGCCAAGTAAAGGCGTGTAGTTGTTCCAGGGGAGGTATAGTTGGGATGATAAGTAAAATTTTTTTCACCAGACGTGTTGACAAACATTGAAATGGGTTTCTCAGGGATGGGGGTGAGTCCCCATTCCTGGAGCTGTTTAAGAGACATGCAGATGTGGCACTTTGGGACATAGTTTAACTGGTGGGCTTGGCCATTCTGGGTTAACAGTTTGACTCAATGATGTTTCCTAGCCTAAATGTTTCTATGATTCTGTGTACAAGATCAGTGAGAATATCTAGATTTTCTCCACGTTGAGACAACTGATGTAAACAACAGATCTCTTCTCTGCCCACATGAGTTAGAAGGGGGTTTTTTTAGAGGGCATATTTTGCTTTCAAAGACAGTTTAACAGATGCCAGGTGGTCAAACAGACCTCTGTAGGCTTTTCTATCTCTTTCCTTTTCTCATTAGAATGGATAGCACATGGAGAAGCGCCAGTAATTCTAGTCACCCATTCCTGTGAAGGCTGCCATGCACGCAATTCAAATTATAGTTGTTGAAAAGGTCAGCCATGAGTTACAGGTAGTTTCAGCTTGTTTAGCTCTTTAAAATTCTTCTGAAGTCAAACAAATTATTCAAAATAAGAACATAAACATGTTGTACTTCCAAAAAGACATCTGCTAACCAAGTACATTAAAAGGCTTGTTTGAGATTCACACATAAATTATACAGTTTCACTCTTTCATTCACACCAGTATGATGTATTCTTCAAATTAAAAAAATACTGAGCACTGATTACTATCTAAAATCTGCTTAATTGTTGAAGAATGTACACAAAGGAGGTGGGGTTGAATCCTTCCTCTGTTTCACAATCTTTGTGTTACGTTTGAGCTTTATGAGAAAGTGAAGTGACTGTTATGAATTGAATTTATTTATTAAAAATTAATGTTTCTTGGAAATATATTTTATTAAGTTTCCTTGTTTTATCTTTATATAGAATAAGTCAAGTAGGTTGAGTTAAAAAAAAAAAAAAAAATGAGACCTTCTTAGACATTTTCACCAGGAAACTTGAAGGAAAAAAATTGTTTCATCACTGGCATAGCTGTGATGTACTAGATTCTGTCACCATGAATGGAATGAGTGTTATAGACTGGAAATGGAAAATTCACACTGAGGAAGAGATAAATCTTCCATGGAGTTTAGAAAGTTGATCAACGTAAACAAAGGAATTGAGGAAAGTGCAGCTTTAAAGTGCAGTTTTAGTCTCTCTATCTTCTCCCATTGATCATGGGAGAAGATGGAAAGACTAAATTTGCCAGCCTTCTAAAGCAGCTGAGATAGCCACAATTCGTATTGACGTACGGAATCTAGAATTGCCATCAAGAGACAGGTTTAATCTATTTTTATTTCCCTTAAGAGCAGCATTTTTCTC
>NC_053450.1:43874549-43949549 GCF_015227805.2 Hirundo rustica
TTAGTGAAATACTGTATGTGAAGATACATGGAATGCAGAAATTATGGAATATTTATGTATTTATAAGGCCTCTGTGAGAAACATACTTCTTACAGTGTTGGATGAGGACTAGAATAGGTTTTCTTTATTTTCCTCATTATATTTATTTTTATTATCCATGTATAATGAGGAGCTTTGTATTGAGACTGTTTTGCATATTGTATTTCAATGTGTATAACAGGCACCTGTAGAGGCTAAATCAAAATCAGCAGCTGGCATAGTTATGTGTGGTCAATCTTGATGAGGTACGAACTAAAATTCTCGAAAAAGTCCTCCAAAAAGAGGATTTTTGATACTAGTTGATCTTTCAAAGGCAGAACGAGTTTTGGGAACCAAGAATATAATTTGCCTATAGTAGTCTGTATGACTATATTGCTTTTAGACTTACTGACTCCTACTCCCTTTCCTCAAAGGCAGCTCTTTTCCTCAAGTGTTACTGGAAAACGACTGAGGACAAGAGGCATATGGGGATTCTTATGTCCTAGCATGCTAAATGAAGTCATTCATTGTGTTCCTTATAAGTTCCAGAGATGTAGTGATCCCCCAGGTGCACAGATTTTCAGACAATATAATAATGAATTACAAATATTTGCTGTCCTTTCTCTGAAGTTCACATGAATTGAACTGAACCGATCCTGCTGAATTGCAGAGAAAAAACAGTCCTGTGTATTTGCAATATTTAAATAAAACACAAGATAACAGCAAGAAACAGTTTCGAAATAAAAAACCTAAGCACACCATCTTCATTAGGTAGCATACACACCTCTAGAATAAGTTAGAGGCGTTCTAATGGTATGTCAGGAATAAGCCATTAGAGAAGTCTTTAGCTGTATGGAAAAAATGAACCAATATGTTATAATTTTGTTATTAAAATTTCACCATGTCACTGTTTTGATATGAATATAAAATAGAAAATATTTTCCTGTCGTCTCATGCCTGGTGATAAGGGGTCCTAGAGTTCTAAGTGGTTGCCACTCATCAGTGTAAAAAGGAACAAAGTGAGTTTCACGTGCAGTCTGAGATTCCTTTATTAATATCACATAACTCAAATACAGTGAAGAGTTGAAGACCCAGGACAAACCTAGACCATGGGTTTTAAGGGACAGAAGCAGGGTGGAGTTTGGGGGTCAAGGGGCCAATAGGGAGAAGACCAAGGAGGGACACAAGGGAAAGTTCACAAACATAAACCCAACGGGAAGGCTAATGTGATGAGATTTATACAAGCAGACAAATGGAGCCTCGAGGAATAGGGGATTACCCAAGGGGCAGTCCAGACAGAGGCTGGCACCAGAAAGGATTGACAGGGAACATTTGGGAATAGGGGTACGTATCAGAGAAGACAGACAACCCAGGCTAAACTACCACCCCAGGGGGAGGGAGGGGGAATGGAATAAACCACAGGGTATTAAAACACAAAATTACACACAGCAACATTTTCCTTATACATTTGCACAGCAATAGCATATAATATAAACTATATTCTCTAAAACATAAGACCCGTTCAATGCCAGTATCCTCTGGCGTCTGTTGTTAGGTGGTCAAATATCAGAATTCTATTAATGCAAGAAATCTATTACCCCCCAGTCCTTATAAATGATGTATGGTACTGAGACATTCTCTCTCACTTGTTTGAGGGAGGTGACGTGAGACTTTGGCCATTTATACAGTGAACTTTGAAAGAACTGCTGGTAGTACTGAACAATCTAATATTTTGGTGATCAGCCTTTTGTCCAGAGAGAACAGGAGCAACAGGTGTCCAAGAGGAGTAGCCAGGTGGATCAGCCTCCCACTGAAGGCTGAAAGTTAGTGGGTTTGTATGAATGGCTATCCTCATTTTTATCACAGTACTACTGAACATGGTAGTAGAATATTTTCCCCCTGGGATGTAGAAGAACTAGTTCTTCCAAAGTCAGTGAAGTCTAACTCCTGCTGTAGTAGAGTCATCTGAGACAGCTTCCTGACAAGGAGTGAGGAGATAAACCCCTTCAGACTTTTATGACTCAACTACCATGGATGATGTTCTTTCCAGACAGGAAGCGGCTGTCCTACACTTTTTCTTCTTTATTTCGCTTTAGTCACAAAGTCGATATTTCCACATACTTTCCATATTTCATACCTGTAAACTGGGAGTGTTTTCAACTTTGTCGTCCAGGGAATTCTTTGCTGTTGTAGTAGAGAAACTAAACCCTTTAAGATAGTGTGCAGAATGGTTCACATTAATTGCTGATGTGGGCATGGCCTGAATACATCAACTGAGTCTGAAATTTGTCAAGGTGTCTTGTCAAACCACTGAAATACAGACTTTTGCTATCACTGGAATGTGCCCATCAGAGCTGAAGCTGTATCAGTGGCTTTGCTAAAAATGCCTCCATTCTTAATGTCTCCTGAAGCTTTATCTATATTCTTATCAACCACTGCAGTAATACAGAGGAAGACTCAAAGCTAATGCAGCATGTGATAGAGTGATTCTATTTGCTTCAAGAACTCAGCAACTGCTCCTGTGATAATTGTGGCTATGGGAACTTACTGCTTGGAGCATTCACATTACAAATACGTACATCACTCAAAGATAGAGAAAGGTACCACTTTCTGATCACTGAAGTTCTTCAGGTTTTGTAATCCACATATAAATTATTCTTATCCTTATATCCCTCCTTTCCTGTCCTTGAACAATCTCATTTTTTTCCTTAGGATTCTGTAGTAGAGGACAAAATGACATTGTGTGTTGCTCCCTTTGCCCATTTATGAGCTGACCATGTTCTTGTGACACTGAGAGAAATCTTCTTTAGCTGTGACAGCACATCCACACGCAGACAAGGGTAAAAGTACATTTAGGAAGTATTTCTCAAAAAGCTTGCTGACAGTTGCCTTTTTTTGGTCCTGGTTTTGATTCTGAAATTATTTGTGAAATATGTTGGTTTCTGCATTTGGGTCAGCCTTCCTAAAAACTCCCTTTTGGCTTATCCTAAACAAAGAATGTAGCTTTTTTCTCAGTGACCCTGTCTGTAACTTGAGATATGTTAACAACATTGAAATTACAAGAATGATCAAATTAGAATGGGTTACTCTTTTTATCTAGAAAAAATACAGTTGTAACATTACTATCGGACATGATACTTCTGAAATGCAAGAATAGTGCTAAAAACCAAAACAGCCGTAGAAAAGGAGTGAGTTTGTTAAGTTCATTATCAGAAAAAACAGCTGGCTTTACAATTCTTGTTACATTATTATATCAAACTTATCCAATGACAGGTTCAACAGGCTATTTATCATATAAATGCTTTCTATAATATAAATACAAATAAAATCGCAATATACATTATCCCTAGAAACAATAACAAAATGTCACTTTTTATTTAAATAATTTCCAGACTGCTGTTTGGTGCAATAAGTAAAAAACTGTAGGAAACTGTAGAAAAATGTGGAAAGGTGTGTCTGTATGCATGTTATAGCTACTTGCTTAGAAGATACATTAAATACCCATGCATCCTGTTTTCTACAGATTTCACACATCTGTTGAGTTGGTAGTATTCTGTGAAATTTTAATGAGGAAAAAATACCACATTTGGTTTAAAATACTCGCCATAGTAGTCCTACCTTTTTTATAAGGGTTACTGTAAAATGCTACTCTGATTTGAAAAGTCCTGGGGAATATACTTTTACCATTATGTGGAAAAATATTTTTCTTTCTGAGCACTACCAGTTTTTTAAAATGAGTGTTTAATAAAGAAATCTCACTATTAATTTTGTAACAATCCCATGTAAGTAGTTTGCATAAAATGTTGCAATTTATATAAACTATTATTATATTTCCATTTTACAGTTACTGCAGTAGATTTTATGAGACCATTTATGATTTGAAGTTTGGCTTCTTTGAGACTTAATTTGAATGGTGACATATGCTGTAGAGTGAACATCCAGCAGAAGTTGTTATAATCTTGTCTCCTAGTGTTTGGTCTCTAATATTGGTGTTTCTTGGCTATTTTTTTTCCTTCAGTGCAAAAATGATGGGCATATTTTAACAGGTATATTGTAGATTTTAGACAGAGGAGGTTTGCATAAAAAGACAGATTTCACCCTTAAAAAGACAACAGAAAACTCCTAATCTCTTTTTCTTGGAATTTCTGCCAAGGACTCTCTACAGGGCAGGGAAATGAGAATAAAATAATCTTTCAGGTTTCCTTTTAATAAGATTTTAGTATGGTAGAGAGAGCATAATATAACAACATAATTGTACAGGCAAAATATTGCATTGACAGAGAGCTGAACCATGCTCTTACTGATGTATTTTACGTAAAATGCAGACCTATTCTAACTGAACAGTGAAAGTCCTGGTATTCTATTAGATTATAGTTATAATAAATTCCATGTTTAAAATTTAACTTCTGTAATCTTTAAGGATACAGTGTGCTTCTCCAGTTTTATTGAGAAAGGTGATGGAGTTGACAGAAAAAGTAATTTTAAAACTGTCAATTGATGAAAATTAGTTTTTGTTCAATTTTTCCTTACATTTTTGGTTTTGATTAGTGAAGGTTTCCTAATCTGTCTTTTTTTTCAAAATTTTAAAACAGTTTATTCTAATTGGAGTGGAGGACAGCCATTAGCAAAAATGCTCTTCTACAAAATTTCATAGCTTTAGAACTGAACAGGAATATTCATTTCAATCAGAAGATTAGCTAGTGGTAATAATTTTTCAAAGAATTATGAAAACTTCTGGATACAAAGTCTTAAAGCAGATCTCTTTAACTCTGTAGAAATATAAATGAATGAGCTTCAAAATCAGAATTAAATGCTAGCAATTTATGGTTGACTACAATGTTTGTAAAAATAAAATATATTATTCTGTAAAATCAATTCAATTAATGAAGCAACAAAATATTTTATTATTTCCAATGAATTTAATAAAAATTTAAACCAACTATCTTTATTTGTCTTTCTGTCACTTCAGAGGCAATGTAGTCATGTGGGAGGTGTGCATAAGTAATAGATATTATGTTGAATATTGCTGTTTGCTTTTTTGCTACTTTTCCCACTTTAATTTTTACAGCTGTACAACTGAAAGAACAGTTGGTTTTGCATGAGATTCAGAATAAAGAGGTTTATTTTTTTATTTACTTCATCTACTCTCCATAGTGCCATTGTTGCAAAAATCTTAGTCTTTGTAACGATGAAAAGAAAGTCTGTATCTAATGACCTTACTGTAAGCAATTAGCTTTTCCCCTAGTGATGTGGATTTGTCCATTCCTAAATATATGAGAACAGGGACGGAGCCTTTAAAAAACTTCAGCTGTTCATTGTAACATAAATAAATAGACATTCCCATACAATTTCATCTTTTCCAGAATAGCTTTGCAAGTTCTCCCTCATAACATGCTCTAAAAATATTGACAGGTATATATAATCAAACTGTGATGATATAGAAGAAAAATTAATGATGCAATAATAGGCAAATAAGTTTGTGTTTAACAGTCTAAAACTATGTTATGCAGAAAACAATAATGAAATCGTAAACTCTTTTTGTTTTTTTTCTCTTCAGACAAAGCATATAAACCTAAGGATTGGAGAAGTCCTTCATTTTATGTAATTTAAAAATCTTTTTTTATATTTATATCAACTTTAACCTGAAATTTAATACTGAATTGCATTCCATTATTGTTGTTTCCCCAACGAGATTAGACAGCTATCAACGGCAAAAGAAGAGTCTGACTCTCTGGCTCCTGGTTGGATATTCCTACTTTTATTCTTAAGTCTTGCTCAGTTTTGGAGACCTTTCCCAATGACTCGCCGATGCCAGAGAGTGCTGGCCACTCCCCAGCTGTGGCTTTTTCCCCCAGGAGGCAGGGCCCAGAGGCAGGGCCCAGAGGCATCACCCAATCGGGGATAAGTGGGAGGAAACAGGATTAGGTTTGAGGGGGATGGGCACTGCTGGGGCAAGGACAGATAGAAAAGAACATTACAAATCCAATGAAATATAAACCCAATTAATGCATTACAACATTTCCCCTTTTATTATTAAATTAAGAAGGAGGAAGGCTCGGTTCGTGGAGATGCTCAGAGTTCGGACCTTGAGTACCTTTAAAGTTGCAAAAGAAAAATGACCTTTAGTGCAAACTGTATAGAAAGACATTGTCAAGGAATAATGATAATTAGAAGGAGAAGGTTCGGTGCTTTCTCCTCCTCCAGGCAGCACTGGCCACTTGTGGGCCCTCTGCAGGGGGTTTTGCAGTTTTGGGGATGAAGGGTTTCACCTCCCCAGCTGGCACCCATTTGAGGTCTGGGGCAGTGGACACATAGGCATACCATGACCCCAGGTGACCTGATCATGAGGACTTTTTGTTTCTCTGGTTGCTGGATCCTTTACTATCATATCTGGTGACTTTTGCTGAAAGGCAGAACTGGTTAAAGCAAGATTATTTAGTTTAACATTTACATTTTCTAGTTTCTTTGAAAAATTCCCTTTAGACCTTTGAGACCTTCTGCCCCCATTGTCCCAAAAGTCCAGAAATGGCTTCTTCAAAGGGCATTGAGATGCCCAATGTCCAACCTAATCGCACAGGAGACACGTTGTTCTTCTCTTGGGTGGTGGCCGTGGTACAGGAAGCATGGTGTCTGCAGCAGCTTTTTGTGGTGGCTTGACTCTGGAATTGTGGTTTTGATGAGCCTTTATGAAGGGAATCTTTCTGGCACACACCTGGAGCATGTCATGTAAAGTTGGAGCTGGTTCTATGGACAGGCTGAGGACAGCTGCCTTGCACTGTTCGTCTGCATGGGCCAGAGCCATCTCCTCCAGGACCTGTTCCTGGGTTCCCTTATTCTTAACCTGTAACTCGATATCTCATGTTAAACACTCCACAAATGTTACTGAAAGTTCTGATGGAAGCTGCTTTATTTTACTATAAGGTTGGAAAGACTTATCGGGCTGGGTTGCTAATTGAATTGGCAGATTCTTATTACCAACAGCCATTTCAGGATTTTGCCAAAGCTCCAGAAGTAAATCTTTTTGGAGGTCTAAGGGAACTGTAGTATTTCTTGCTAAATTTGCTTTTAAACAGTTGCAAAAGTATTCTCTTTCATATTTGAATTTGGCCTGAGCTTTGCATAAACCCTGAATCGCTTGTTGGGGGAAGGGGTCCCGATTACTGTGGGCAGCACCCTCTCTTTTTGATTGTTGATATGTGAAAGGGGTGGCAGAAAAGTTGGGATTGCTTCCTGCGTCCGGGTTCCTGGCTCCCCCCCTCCCCACCCCCCTCCGGGGCACGGGAACCGGGACTGTGGGCAGGGAAACTGTGGGAACCAGGGACAGGGAGGGGCTGGAGGTTTGAATCACACAGGGAGGAGTCGGAGGGTGGAGGTTTGAGGGTAGGGGGCAGAGTCAGAGGAGAGGGCGGTGCCGGGGGCAGCACCAAAGTGAAGGAGGGGTCAGACAAAGGAAGAGAGTCCTCATGGCTCAGGAGCACACGGCTTCGGCCATTTTGGACAAAGGAATCCCCTCCATCTTGTGACCCCCCCACCTGGCGACTGCCGAGATGGGAGGTTTGAGCACTCGGAAGGTCTGCCTGCAAAGGTACAAGGTGGGGAAAATTCACAAAGAACTGGCCTTTTTTCCTTTTTATTTTGCTTTTGCAATGCAAACTTAATTTTTAAGCTATAAAAAACAAAAATTGCATCTTCTTTATTGTTAGAGGAGCCAGATTCAACTATTTTTTTTGTTATAGTCTCCCAGAATTCTGGGGAGCTTATTTGCTCTAATGATAAGTGTGGAAACTGAGAAAATAACCATAGAGTCAATTTTTTTCAGCTGTTTCTTTGAATAATGAGTCTTGTCATTATTCAAGGTATATAAAATGTGATAATAGACTCTTTTGTGAGGAACAGACAGTCTTGCACCCATTTTTGGCTCAGATTTTGAGTTTCTGTGTCCTCTCTATTGTGACTGAGAAACAAAATTCCAGCATTCCGTTCCTTTCTTTCCCAATCACTCCTTTTACCTGGAGACTGACCCTCTTTGGTGCAAAAAGAGCTTCCAGTCTCTGATCCCAGGGTCACGTTTCCACGAGCATGTGGCCGTCCCTAGGGCAGCTTGCCGGTCATGGGCTTCTTTGCAGCACTCCGATGGGATTTTTCAGCCCAAGGAGAAAACTGCAGCCCTGGCCTGTAGAATCCTGTGTTTTAGAGATTCCACAGTGAACGCCAAGCCTGACGGGTCTGTCTCTGCATGGGTGGGCTACGTTTCGTGACTCACGTACCTGTGTGAGATTCCTCGGCCACGTGCTCCCCGAGTGGTTCTTCCAGCTTTTTGGGAACCTTTTGTGGCTTCAAGCCCCACGTTGGGTTCCATTATTGTTGTTTCCCCAACGAGATTAGACAGCCACCAATGGCAAAAGAAGAGTCTGACTCTCTGGTTCCGGGTTGGATATTTCTGCTTTTATTCTTAAGTCCTGCTCAGCTTTTGGAGACCGTTCCTGATGACTTGCCGATGCCAGAGAGTGCTGGCCACTCCCCCGCTGTGGCTTTTTCCCCCAGGGTGCAGGGCCCAGAGGCAGGGCCCAGAGGCGTCACCCAATCGGGGATAAGTGGGAGGAAACAGGATTAGGTTTGAGGGGGATGGGCACTGCTGGGCAAGGACAGATAGAAAAGAACATTACAAATCCGATGAAATATAAGCCCAATTAATGCATTACAACACATTATATTTCTAGAATAACTTTTGTCCAAACAAGTAGCTTTTGCTTTTTGCATAATGAAAACTTTCTGCATGGAAAAGTTGGCAACAATGAATCTGAATTCAGTGTTGTGATGCGTTTTCACAGAAGTGTTTTCTTCCAAGAAACTTACAGCAAAACCAGTCAGGGACTAGGTTTGATTACTGACATCTGGTGTAGTCATTAGAAATGTGGCATGCCTCTGTGAACACGCAGCGTTAAAATCAGAGAAGTCTGGGTATAAGCCCTCTTTTTCCTTCCAGCCTGGGAACAGGTAACAACTGGCCTGACCTGCTCCATGCAGCAGGCTGGTCAGGCCGGGCCAGGCCACGCCGCTCCGCCGTGCTGGTGGGGCTGGGCTGGGCTGGGCCGGGCCCCAGCAGCCATCGGGAGAAGAAGCTGAGGCCACAGCTGCTAACATCCAGCCAACCCTAAGAACTGCCCGGCGCCTGGCCTGGGCTGAGGGAAGTGTCTGCCAGGCCCCGGGAGCAGCTCTGGGCCCAGGCTGGGGCAGGCTGATGGCAGCGAGGGATGGGGGAAGCGTCCATCAGCCTGCCTGGCTGCTGAGATCCTGGGTGCCGTTCTCCAGGCCTCTCTGACCTCTCAGCATGATGCTACTGAGGTCCCCTACTAGCATGGCTTTGAAATCCAACACTGTGAGCCACAGCCCAAGAGGGAGAGACCTGGGAAAGATATTAACTTTTTCACTACACAAATGAGACCTGAGGGCATTAACCCCCTCCCCAAGTGAGAGGAAAAGGAAAGAGTGAGACATGGAGAGACACAGCATGAGACTAAAGTCAGTGAAGAGAGAGAGAGTAAAAGTCCTAGGTGGGAGGAAGATTGAGTAGCTGCCTAGTTTGGTCTGGACTTCTCTTGCGAGGTCATGAAGAATAGACTAAAATATCCCTGTAGCTTACAGAATGCTTTTTGGCGGGATGTAAAGTTCTAATCATAGCTGTGGACTGATGTATCTGTGATCTAATGGAGAATTTTGAACAGAGGAAGATAGAGAGAAAGAGATATGAAACTCTCTGCCTCCAGGGAAAAAGAAGACCTTTGTTTCTTGAGCTGAAGATGAGTTTAGAGATAGATGAAAACCTCTGTTTTATACTATACAGTCAAACTGTACCCTAATAAGCTAATATGCCCAGCTGTGGGAGGACTGCCAAATGGGAGGGACTTCACAGTTTGCAGAGTTTCTAGGTGGCTACAGATTCGTGACATGGGAGCCACCAGAGAACTGTTTCTTGTGGCGATGTCTCCATGGGATTTCTAAGAGATGCTCTCCCTAAGAACTGAAGAAAGACTATTTTAAAGTGGTAAAACTGACTAAAAATCCTGGGTTTTGTCTGTTTATGTCGCCAGTGGGAAAGCAAAGAGTTGTAGGGGGAAGAAGTGTTCTGAAGGTTGCATTCCGATTCTTCTTATTTTTTTCATTCCTGTAGTTTTGTTAATAAACCTGTCTTTATACCTTTTAAGTTTTGAGCCTGCTTTGCTTTTCTCCTCATCCTATCTCACAGCAGGAAAAGAGTGAATAATTCTAGTAGGCATTTAAACCACTGCACTAGTTTTGGGAAACAGAAATTGGCAAACACAAAACCATGTGTTAATGTTTTAGACTGCATAACATATAATGTAATGGAGGAACATTTATTTCTTTATTTTCCCCCCACAATATTCTCAATTAACATAAATGTTGGTTTTAAAGCCAATATATTTTTTTTAAAAAAGTAAGCATCTCTTGTGATATAGTGGCATATTGCTACCAACTGCATAATTCTAAAGAATTTTCTCTTTTCTGGTCTTTGTATGATTGATGACCATTCAAAACCAATGGATTGGAAGAGATCCTCTTCAATCAATCCCTGACTTACTGGTACTGTATATCATAACAAATGTTTACGATTGTAATAAAATCTCTCAAAATTACTATATTCCACAGTTTGTATCACTTTTTCATAGTTTGCACCATAACCAAGATGTTTCCTCTTCCTTTTTGTTTTATAGTCTGTTGTCATTCATGTTTTCTGCAATAGAAGGTTTTTGGGTTTTTTTTTGTCTTTGAACTGTAACTTGTTTTCTGCTTGCTTTAATACCTCCTTATTTTTCACTTTTTTGGAGGCACTAATTCACTTCTATGCCTTCTGAAGCTTTATTCCTGACACAACTGGTGGAGTCAGTGACCCCTACTACCTGAAGACATGGCGCTTCTAGTTCCAGTGCTTCCATCCAGTTCAGCGCTTTGATACGAATCTTTTTCCATGATAGCAAGAAAGAAAAGAACTGTGACTTAGGCGTCATATCCAGGTTGCTGCCAGCAAATCCATACTGAGCCCTAACACAATCGCGGCATCAGATATCATGAAGATCTCCACATAAGTTCATTTTCTTTCTCTCCTTTTATAATGCCAGTTCTTTAGTGTTGCATTTGTTTAGTGTAATGTCCCTGGAGTTTCACTGAAACCATTAGAAAAATTCCATAACAGACACTTCTTCACTTTCAAAGAGTTTGGACTCCACAAAGTAAGTTTCCCCCTGCAATCAGGGTTTCTTGACTACAGGTAAACATACAACTAAGAATACATAATCAGTTGTGAAATCTATTGTGATCTTTCTTTAATATTGATGAATTCTATACACCACTGTTTAGCCAGAGTAATTTTTGGTTCTTTTTTAGATGTTTTTCATCACAGGTTGAATCCCCAGAATTCAGTCAGTAATAGCAGACAGATGATCATAAGGTAAACTGCACATGTGTTTCTAATTCTCTGTTTTACAATTTGGAGGTAGACATCTTTATTGGGAAGAGCCCAACTATGTACTTTTTTTTTTCTTTCTCATCTGAAAAATCATTGTCACTGTACGTCCTGAAGGACAGACTGTTTTTGTGGCCTTGCAAATGTTCACTGCTTTACAAGTTCAGCCCCCTAGGGCGGTAAATCCTTTGATTCCACCAAGATTAACACCTTTAACTCATTACATGGCCTCCAAAGAACACTGAAGAGTGATATAATTAAGTATTTCTAGTACTCAAAATTGTTGCACCCTTTTATTTTTTTCACATCTTTTGGACTAATGTAATCACAGCTAAAGAGAGCATCAACATAAAATAATAGAACATTCAGATATTTTTCTAAAATCACTGAATCTTTTTATTATCAATTTAGTTCATGTGCCCAAAAATAACTTTGGAGAGGTCAAGAATATTTCATAGGGAAGACTGTGAACAAAAATATTTTGGCTGACGTGAAGAATTGTATTCTATTCTATATTATGTATTTATTTTTTAATACCTGTAATGTTAAAGCAGACAAGTCTGTGCTTATATTTCCTGATATTATTTTAATAGTTTTATTATTTTAGTAACATTTTTTCATTAATATTTTAGCAGCATTTGTTATTTGTATAACTCAAAATCCACATAAATTTTCTACCAAGCATTTAATGCATATCTGGTTTTATCTCCTATATTAATTCGCCACTTGAGTAATTACAAGAATGAAACTTGGTTTTTTTCAGAATTGTTGGAACTGCCATTAGAAGTGTTATCAGTGAAAGGCTACTTGTAGTTACTGTTAGTTCAGTTTGCAGATAGGAAAAATGCAATTGTCAGGAAATATTTTACACCATATTCCTATTGCAAAAATAATTAATTTTTTTCAAATGGTCTCTAGAAAATTATTTTAAAATATGATCTCTCATTCCCTCTCTCAATCTGTGTATATAATTAAGTGTGCATCTTCTAAAATTCTTCCTCCTAAACATAATATAGAAAAATTCATGCCACAGATGTAAAAAGATATTGTCTTTCAGGTAAAGCGTTAGTTTCAGCAACACTAGGCTATGCGGATTTTTTCATTTGGCATAGGATACAGGGGAAGACCTGTCTCAGCTCACACACCATCAAAATCTGTATTAGATCAGTATGTAATATCAACAACATAAATCCCCTGACTCATGTTAGAGCTTGTTCAAGCAGGGCTCAGCTGTTTGCACTGTGTACCTTAAAAGGGTTGCAGTTGTAGAGATTTACTGAGTAGCTGCGTGATTCTTGGTGCATAAATTACCAGATATCAAATGCTGGTGGTAGCATCAACAGAAGATCAGAAATAAGAAGAGTGAATCACTGATTATATCATCTAATTTTCTGTTGTATCTTCTGTAACTTGTTGCGTCCCAAAGTATTTCCTATCAAACCTTCATTGATCAATCAACCCTCAGACAGGAAAAACCCCAGAACCTCATGATTGCTTTAAAATAAATTTCTTTTGACATAGCTGAAAGACTTGTCAACTCTATTACAATGGCCTTGTGGCACTTGGTATCACCATGCTTTACATGCCCTGGGAAGAAACATATTTGATATGGAACAGACAGTACTGAAAAAATGCTGCTGAACTCCTCTCGGGAAGCTCTGTGGAGTGTGAGGGACAGATGTATACAAACACAGTAAATTTAAAGTAAGTTGCTTTGGGGGTTGGTGTTCATATTGCAAACAGGATATTTTATGCTTACAAAAGAAACCATCATTCCTGCCTGGAGAAACCAATTTCATTCCTCACAACATCAAGTTTAAGTAGTATAGCCAATTAATATAGATCCTTTAAGAATTAGTTCATTGTGCTGATGCACCTGATTGTCAAAATCAATTGTTCTTATCTTTCAAATAAAACACTGCTGTCAGAATGACCATTCAAAATGGTGATTGACCCTTTAACCACAGGGGTTTATATCATGTTTATAGGTATACCATTATGTGGATAAAATCATTGATCTTAAGACTTGTCTCTAAAATTCTTCACATGGAACCATAAAACAATTTTTGGATCACTTTGCGACACAAAGTGATTGGATTTCCTCCTAGAAATTTTATGTTCCTTTTAAATCTCTGTAAGGTTTTTGATATACATAAGACTTTCTACACCTGAACTACACATAGCGCAAAGAAATATCTTCCTTCATTGTTTTTAATATGGCTAGTTTCACTTCATTTCTCTACTGTGTGACTGAAATTTCATTTTAGGTAAGAGCCACCAAGAAATTCCTCTGAATTATTAGGTGTTTTCCACTGAAAAAAGAAACTTAATTTGAATGTACAAATCTAAAAAATTTCTTCCCATATTTTGAATGCAAATTCCAGAATGTTTGAAGTCAAACATACCAATGGACAAAGTCTTATGAACTAGAAGTCTTTGATCAAGTTTTTCTGAGAAGCAAAAGATTATGAACAAGGGCTCTTTACAAGTTTCTGAGCCTACAAATTCAGAAGTTTGAAGGCCACAGATAAAAACAAATGTCAGAATTGTCCACTTGAATATCTTATAATCAGTTTTGTGATTTATATCCCTGTTTTCTTGGATCAGTAGAAGGAAATGCAGTGCATATTCTACATAGCAAGTTTGGTCACAATTTGACCGTTTACCTCTTTCCTAAAGAGAGAATGCACTTATAGACTATTTTTCCTGCCTGGTTCTGCGAAATCTTTCTCTGTAAAAATGACAGTGAATGACAGTCTGGTATTTAAAGGACGTATGCTCTTCACTTTCCAAACCTCAGCTATTTTTTCAGAGGAGTGAATTAGAGGAAAAGAACCATTTCACTTTGTCTGTCTCAGGTGATATAAACTACTCAATGAAGCAATTTTGGGGACTAGGCAAGCATTTTAACTGTCCATACAGACATAGTCATTGAGTCTCATGACATCTGAGGAAAGCTCTTTTCCTCTTTGACATGTTGTTACTAATTTTCAAAATGTCTGGACCATTTTAAGTCATACAAAATAGTAGAACCTCATACAAAATAGATTTTTTAATAAGTTAAACATATTGGTGAATATTACTACATTTCAAACTTTTTTGTCATTTCCCCATATTCCTTACATATGTGAAAGTACTGAGATACTGAAAACATGTGTTTTCAGGCATTGAATGTAAACATATTAGCATCAAGCATTCTATATTTGTTAAGGAAACTTGAAAACTGTCCAAAGATTAATCATTAAGATAATCACATCTTCTTCAATTAATTATCCATCTTTGCTTTTATTATTTTGAGATTTCTGAAGGACTCATACCATTTTATTATTTTAATGATTTAGAGGGTATTGTCTGAACAGAAAGAATTTTTACATTTAGTTGCATAATCGCAACCAGCCTCTAGCCAAGATTATTAGAAATTTTGTATAAATACAGAAACAAAAGTGAATATGCCTTTGATTAAGACATTGCATAGTAAAAGGTGTAAAATCATTATTAATATCCTAATTGTCTTGGGAACTCCCAAAATTTGAGTAATTCCAAGGGATTCCTGGGGACCTGTTCAGGCATTCTACAATTTCCCTCGTATAGTTTTGTCTTTATAAGGTGATACATTAAATTATCAACTTGGGAACAGATACCGAAAACATACGATTCTTCACTATTATGCACTGGGACCCCAGAAGAACTCAGACTTTTTAAGTCCACTAATTCACAAGATTTCCTTTAGAGATATGAGAGATACTAAAGTATGGTCCGAGTTTTACCAAAGTCCCCTAGACCTCATGGGTTTTGAGCAAACTTGTAGCTATAGTATTAGGCAGAAATGTTTGTTGTTTCAAAAATGTTCCAGATAAGTATTTATGCTGTTTTTCCAAAGACAGCTTGAGTAGCAGCAACAGGATCTTCTTGTGGGATTCACATAAAAATGGTGGTTTGAACCTGGCCAAATTAATCTATACTTCTTTATGCTCAAGATATATTTTTCCACCTTAAGCATGTACCTTTTAACCTAAAGAGTTTTCTGTCAAATGGGAGAAGAGCAGCAGGGAGGTAAACAGAATAACATATAATATTCTTCTCTCAAAAATAAACCCAAAATTATAGACAATTCCTCTGTTTGGATTTTGGTGAGGCAACCAGCGGGAGAGGTGGTTGCAGCCCACCGCCTGTGGTGCTGTTTCACTCACAGTTGCAGATTGTCAAGCCAGAGGGCTGCCCTCGCTCCTGCTGGGTCACCAGGCTCCATCCAGGGAGCAGATGATGATGACAGTTGCTCCAGCTGCTCTAGTGGTTCTGCTAGCTCTGCTTTCTGCAAGGGCACACATGGCTCTGCAAATGGGATTACAGAGTCCCCTTGCGTGAACCAGGCTCTTAAGCAGAATCCTCCACCTCTAAAAGCTTTTAGACTCAGACTTTTGCATCAGGAAGGTTTAAAATATTGCCTTAGGTTGTAGCAGCCACTCATCACATGGACGTTTGGGCTTAGTTGGCCCAGGTTTCTACAAACTGTGATAATTGTAAACTCTCCTCCACTCCACCTTATAATCTGCATGTGCTTTTAACGGAAATACCTCCCAAATATATCTGACAACAAAATACACAAATTTAATGAGTTTCGCATTTGCTTGACGGGGGGCTTTTGTGCTCTTCTCAGCTGAGTAGCACTCAGTCACTAGCCACGTTTTAAACATGCACTTTAAGGCTGTACATTTAAAATATATCTGAAGAAATGTTTTGGAATATGGAAATCATCCATCCTGTTGTTTCATAGTGATGAAATTAAAAGAAATTCTGAATGTCAAATAGTGAAATTTCAATATTCAACTAATTTATGATTAAAAGTCTACTTAGCCTCATTCCCCTCTATTTTATAATGGAAAAATAATGAAAATTAGCATAAAATTCTGTGTCAAAAATAATGCAATATCATGCATTATATTCAGACAAAGCTCTATGAAAATCAGATTTACAGGAATGGAAATTTTTCTGGTTACAGAAGTATACATTCCAAACAATTTCACCTGGTATTAGACTGTGAGATTCAAACAATATATAAGACTTTAAAATCAAGTTAATCCAATTGGAAATATTAAAACTATTAAGGAAACACATATGTATTTCATTGTGTCACCTTTACTAACAACTTTGAAAATCAGAGTTAGGTAAAGTAAAATGTATGAATAAATTTGGTATATTCTCTGGTAATTAAGATTCTAGTTTTTATGCAGAAAGGTCTTATGCAGAGGATGCGAGGAAGTGTTCTTATTAGTAGTTACTACTGTAACTATTTGCATTGTTATTTTCTGTACAAATAATTTATTAATAACATACATAACTGTAGCGGCGTGTTTTCAAGATTTGTTGAATTAGTAATGAGTTTCGTGTATGTTTTAAAGTTTTCTGTAATTTGGTTTGTTTCTTGTACCCCCCCGGTTCTCCCTCGATGGTTTCAACCCTGTTATTGTTATATAACCCTTCGTTAAATGCCAATCATCCCTACCCCCTCTACCCCAGTTGTCAATCCCCTCTCTCTCTCCTTGGGCGCCCTGTCCGTCACTTCGGGGCCCTTCCCTGGGTTCTGGAAAGATCCAGGAGGGGCGTCGAGTGATTGGTGGGTGCCCGAGCAATCTCCTCCCTCCCTCTTGGGATTGGACCCCCATCTTATGGTTAACACCCCCGGTTACACCCCCTCATTTTCCCATTGGCTGACCCGTTGTCGCCTCCCCTGAACCCTCCCCCGGTTAAAAGTTCTCGCACAGCTCTGCTCGGGGCTCTCTGAGAGCAGTCGCCTCCCGAGGTAGAGCTCCGTTTTGTGCTCCCTAAATAAACCATCTGTTTGCACTGCTCTCGAGAGTCGACTTCTTCCTGCCGCCATAGTCGTGAACACATCTTCAGTCCTGTCGCCTGCGGGGGAACCAAGCACCCACGGGGAGGAGGTAGCTTGCGTGCCTTGCTGCCCCGACCCACAGAACGCCAGCCGCAGTGCCCCTGAGCTAGCCTGTGGTCTGTGCGAAGCGACAAGGCACCACGACACATAACTACAAATACATTCAGAAAAATCCTTTCCACCCAAAATTCATTTGCAGTTTTTCCATTTATTACACTGGGACCATAATCTTGTCATCTATATTTTGCAGATGTTCATATGTGAATGATTCAGGGAAACTGTGTAAAAGACCTATAATTACACTCTTTAGAAAGGTATTTTCCAGTAAGTGTAATCAATTACTTTTCTCTTTAGCCTTCTCTGGATTAAATAATCAAAGAAAACCTGTGGTTATCTCAAGAATATCAGACATTTCAAAATTGCTATTTAAACAGTAAAGCAGATCTCACAGAAATCTATGAAAATATTATCAGCATGGGAGATGCTGTTAGAGGCTGTCAGCAGCTGAAGTGTTAATATCACTCATTCAATTCATTTATCTCTTCTCTAAAATTCATTTCTTCAATACAGAAACTTAATAATAGCAGAATACCTGCAGCATTATCACCCAAATTCTTTTCTTCTTGGCTATTTCACCCTTTCATATTTTCATTTTTACTTGATTCCTGTGGTGGGGTTTTTTATTATTTTTACAGAGCAATTCAAATAAGTTTCTTAAATTTTTTTTTTTTTTTTTTTTTTTTTTTTTCAGTGCTGAGTGCTGTAAAACTTTGTTGTGGTAATATAATCCCAATTGACAGAAAAATATTTTCTGTTTCTTTTTCTTGTACTTATACATAGCTGTCAAAATAAAAGCCTATCATTACCAACTGTAATCAGTTAAATATACTGTTCATGTATTTTAGTCAGGTTATTGCTTTCAAAGGTGGGTTTGCCTTCAATGTGTACATTTCTGAAAATTAATGTGCATTTAAGTTATCATGTTCACAGACCTTGCTTTCACACTAAAGTTTCAGGGAAGAAGCTTTATTAACTCAGGCCCTATGCAGGAGCCAAGTTCTGATATATTGATATTTCAGTCCATTTTCTCAAAGTACGGTGTAGAAGTGTTCAAATTATAAATTAGATGCACAATTTAGATTATTTGCTAGTACTTTACTTTTAGCAACCCATTTTATATCTTATACCCATATTTTCATCACTCATTTCTTCTTACCACCACGGTTAGTCTTGCATTTTAAAATTCACTGGATTTAGTTTGCTCCTGACAAATATAAATAAGAAAAACCCTTCCCAGATGTTCTTATTAATTATATAGGTCTTCTGTATTTCACAACAAAATTGGTTTTAAGTCATATATTTTTAGGGATAACCATATTTGGGGAGCAAGTTGGAGATTTAAAACACAAAAAGCAGAAGTAATTACCTATCTTTCTTCACTGAGTATAAATTATGTTCTGTTGATATGATAGCAGAGGTAATGCTAGGAGTACTGGTGTTTAAATTGAATTTAAAGTATTTTTTTCTGAATATAGAATTATGATATACTCTCTTCAAGCTTCTCTACAGAGAAATATATCTCTGTAAGGTTATCAACTGGATGTTTTATTTCTTTGAATGTAAGAATATCTGGCTTCTGCATTCTCAGAATTTAGTAATTATTGGTAGTATTTGTGAAACAGAATTTTCTCTCAACATTTTACCTCTTCTGGACATAGTATTGATGATATTATCGTGCATCTCAATGATGTAGTCTGGAAGAAAAAGAAAATTGCGAATGAGTTGGCATATATTATTGCTTTCTTCCTTCTCAATTTGAATACAATAAAATAAACATAGTAAAATATAGCAAACTAGAAATGCAATACCAACAGGATCTAGTTCATCAGCAGTGCTATATAATAATTTGGTACATAATAATTGCTTTTAAAAATCTTGTTTATGAATAAAATGGTGATGAGGATGTTGCAATTCTATAGGAACTTATAATCAGCTTTATAGGACATATAACAGGCTTGTCATACAGATCAGTGATACCATTGACTTTAGAACTTTGGACAGTCCAGCAGTGTCATTGTTGGAAGAAGAGAAATTCTCTTCACAATATTAAAGTATTACAGAGACAACTTAATCTAAATCCTTTTTGACAACTCTTCCTCTTGTTCAAAGACTAACTAGTCTAACTTTTAAAATATTCCTACAATTCTCACATGAAGAAATTATTTAAGAACTGTAACAGAAGGAAAAATCCATGCTTGATGATATACACTTCCTATAAAAAGAAGATACATTTTATTAGTGGGATTTTTCTAATAAGGAAATTACAGCAGCAACATAAAATCAATTCTAGAAGAGTGTCAAAGTAATGATTTTTCTTGGTGGCCTGTATTATATGTGCACTACGACAGTGACATGAATGTTCAAGAAGAAAGTTTGTTCATCCCTGCTTAATTCCTGAGAAATTTCTTCCCTATGTATACAAAATTACTCAAAATTAAAAGCCAATTTTACAAGTACTAAAAGGCAACTTATTTTTGGTTTTGTTTTCTTATTTCCTTTTTCTTCACTTTAACTGGAAATACCCAAGGCCAAGTTGGATGAGGATTTGGGCAAACTGGTCGAATGGAAGGTGTCACTACCCATAACAGCAGAGTTGGAACTAGATGGTCTCTAAGGGTGCCTTCCAACCAAAACCATTCTATGATTCTAATGCTTATATTGATCAAATATCATTCTAAACAATGAAAGTATTTCCCTATAGTTCTTTGTCTTGTGATACTCTTATCCTCAATGTTCTTTTTCTTAGTAGTTTACTCACTGGAAAAAACTCTGCTGTCCACAAGGCATTTTTACTATATCCCTTATATCTATATCTTCCACTGATCAATGGCATGTTTGTCATGTGCAATCTTCTGCCTGTGAATGTATGATTCACAAAGAATCTTCTTTGTGAATCATACATTTCCACTTTTCCATGACTTTGGAATGAACTATAATGGATATTGATGTTATCTTTTAATACATTCTATTTAGTACCTAGTATTTCCCCAAAACATTTAGTTTTGAGTGCAAGTGTTGGGGTTTTTTAATGGATTGGTGGTGGGGGTTGGTTTGTAATGTTAGTAGGTTATTACTTCTTACACGTGAATTTTGTTGTGGCAGAATAGTGTGTATAAAAGATTTGTAGATTGATCATTATGTGGTAGATTTTCAGTAACAAAATCTTGCGTAACAGCTTCCCTGCAAATATATAGCAGCCATTTCTTCTGCAAATCTCAGTGGGCTGGCATATTAGCATCAGGAATGTGATTATGCTTTAAAAAAATCTAGTTATTTACTTTCTTTTTGTACTAAATAATCTTAGAATATCTATTCCATGGGTCAAATTTGATACTTCCAATGTATTGCTAATGTGCCAATGGTTTGGCATTGTTGTCATCAACTTTTGTTCTTCTATTTAAAGATCTGAAATAAAGAGATACGACATGTCTTTATAAGTTAAGAACCTATTTACTTCTGTCATCTATCTGTCCTTAACACTGCAAGTGTCATTGTCTTGCAAAATATTGACAATTGGTTTTGTTCACATAATTTTATTGAAAAGCTATCATGCAAATTCTAATTGTTTTAAAATGTAAGTAAAATATTCATTCTCATATTCACTACCTGGTGTCTTCAGGTGGCGACATTATAGTAATATTTTGGGGAGAGGGAGTCTATTAATTCCTGTTTCTTTTTTTTTTTTTTTTTACATTCTGGATAACTGACATATTATTGCAGTAAAACATATGTAGGGTCAATTCATGCTGAATAGTTATTAGAAACCATGATAACAAAATCATTACACTGCAGTTCAGTTTTGACAGTAAAATTTCTGCAACGTTATCACAAATCCTCATGCATTAGTGCAATGATCCTTACTATAGTTTCATATTAGAATAAAAAGACTGCTGTAGTATTCTTGATACAAAAAGTCATGCAAGTCAAGTGAAGTTCTTTTATACTTTTATAGATAACATATTTTAATTTCTTTCTCAGGCATGTGTCTGACTCTGAGTCCTCTTGGATATTTCCTCCATTAATATAGTTCTCATCTGGGTTATAACTGGTTTAAAATAATGTCTCTGTTGTTTAGAAAGGCCAAATATAAAGTAAACCTGTCAATGGGCACCTGTCAGTTTAGGTAATGAATTCCTTCTGATTTTGTTGTTCCTATGTATTGACCTAAATGGGGGGAAAAAACAAACAAACAAACAACAAAAAAAACCAACACACACACACACACACACACAACAAAAAAAAAAAACAAAAACAACCCAACAAAAAAAAAAAAAAAAAAAACCAAAAAAAAAACCAAACAAAAACCACCAGCAAAAAACCAGCTCTCAAATAAAGAAAAAATAATTTCTGATTCTAAACTTTGGGTTTAGTTCACTTATCTGAAGATCACGGTTTACTTGATGTCTTCACAAGACTAATAGTGAAAGCACAGTTAAGATTTTGGCAAAATCTCCCACCCTTTCCCAATTTCTTACAAAACTTACAGGAAAAATAAAATTGTGAAGGATTCAGTGTGAAAGAAATAAAAATTATTAAAGAAAGAACTTCATAATTTTTATTTCTTTATATATTAATTATTTAACCAAATTTCATAACTATTTTGTTTGGGGAGATAAATGCATAATCAAGCTGACATTCGATTTTGCCAATATAACAAGACTAGATCTAGAAAGCAAAAATTGGTAGTTTACAGAATTTTTAACTGAAGTTCTCTTTGCCTTAGAGTTTTGATACCACATAATGTTGACAGAATATCCAGTTTCATATGAAAACAGGAGGGAAAAAGATGTATTGTCAAGAATCTTCTTTTTATTATGTAAATTTCCTAAACTTTCTTAGAGCTAATTACATTTAAACAATGTAAACATCAAGTTAATGTTACAATTAAATTTGAATCAATAACTCAATAAATTCAAATGACTCAATCAGAATATTAATGCAACAGGCAACCAAACCTAATTATTAGTTTTGATAGCAAAAGGATGCTTTTCAGCTAATCTGCGGTGAAGTCAGTCTCCCTTTCAGATGCATCAGCCATATCAGTGGCTAATTAGGTCACAGTTCTGATGCACTGGACAACAGTTCTGCAGTCACAGATTGCAGTGAAGTCGCTAGGACTTCAGTGTTAATTTGATCCTAGTGTCTCCTAGAAAGAGTGAAGTCTCTACTTTGGTTTGGGGTTTCTTTCCTAAAAAAATGTAGGAATTTGATGATTCAGTTAGGCATTTCATTTTAAAGCTGAGAGTTCTCTAATGCATGGAGAGTAAAGATTATGGAAAATTGCTTTTTTTCCCTGCATAGTCATAGTTATTTAAAGGATACTTGCCCCCTTTTTTACCTCACGGACAATTGTGGTATTAAGACAAATGAGATGAGTAGGAATATTTCTAGTTTTAGTGGCCCACATTTCTTAGAGTACACAGTTCTTTAAGTTGAGAGGTGTGAATGGTGATGCCATTGGGAACTAGACCTTGATTCACAAAACCAGCAATTTTGAATGTAGGTCAAATATTCCTGCAGTGCTATAGTGACATGACTTGATGCTAGTAAGATTGTCATTCAGCCATTGAGTTAAGGGGTATCAGGAAAATAAACAAATATTGTCTTTTTTAAAGCATGAAAGAATTTAATCAGTAGGGGTATCTTTGTGTGTTGAATTGCTGCATGTCAGTAATGTCACTTAGGAACAAATCATCAAAGAAATGTGCGTGAGCTCAGTTCTTCCACCAGCAGCTTTTTACCTTATTGCATGAACTTGTTTTTTGTTCTTTCCCAGCAGATTCTACCTCTAATTAAAAAGAATGACTGCTTGAGTTTGTTTTCTTTTTAACCCCACACCCTTTTATTTTTTTCCAGACTCTAAGCACCAGACTGAACAGAATAGGAAAAGAGACGCTGGGGAAGTACCTCTCTTGTACTAAGCAAAGTAGAAAGAGTTGGACATTGCTAGCAATTCTATTAGACCATCACTTCCAATATGTACATAAAAATTATTGTGCGTGTGTGCACAAATTGCAGGAAAGGCCTGCTATGAGGCTGATAAATCCTTGGTCAGCTGGAGGTTGTGATCAGATGTCTCATTTTATATGTCTGTAAAAACACTGATAAGGTGGAAATGTCTTTTAACAAGTTTTGCAACACACTTCACTTAGGAAGGAAACCTTACCCTGATCCTGTTTAGTGAGATTTTCATACTGGGAAATCTATGTATGTGAGCTGATTTACCTTAACCAAAACCTGTTTTTTCTGTAACAATTTTACAGAGATGTTAGAATTATTTCTGAGTCATAAACTTATTAGATCTTTGAAAAATCAGAATCTGGAGTGAGAAGAGCTTAATTTTCTTCTTCTTTCAAGTTTTTTCTTTCTTTCTTGTATTTACATCTAAAGAAGCCAGGTTTAATAGTTCCAGAATATTAAACAACTTCCTGAAGAAATGTCCAAAATTTCAAAAGATAACCATATTTTATCTACTTTCTGGTTAGCGCACGGTGCTAATAAGACCAAGGCTGTGTCCAATCTGTCCAGTCCCCATATGGGCCATTACTTGGGAGCTGGACTTGATGATCCCTGTGGGTGCCTTCCAAATCAGAATGTTCTGTGACCCTGTGATTGTTAACTGCATGGATTAATAGTTTGAGATTTACATTCTTATTAGCGACATAAACTCATGTTCCTTCAGATTTACTTCAAATTTATATTAAGATCATCATTAAAGCCACAGAGTTACAGCTGAATCTTGCAAATACTTTATAAAAATATTTGCTGTCAAAGTAACTTGACTTAGCACTTAGTAACTGACAAAAAAAAAGCCTTGTAGAAATAACAAACAAAAATCTCTAGATTAATAATAACCATATTTTTGCTTTCCTTTGTACGTCATAAGAACTTCTTAGAATCTTTCATGCTAATAAAGCACACCTATACTGTAACTCACCCCAAATGCTTTACAGTTGGGGTACTTAGGTTAAAGTCCTTTTAGGTCTATATTTTCCATGCTTATTTGCTTGGAAAAGTAACAAGATTCTTAATAGTTTAACATATAAGATTAACGTGACTTATTATGCAAACTGTAATTCTAGAAACTGGCAGAGACTTTGTGTTGTGCCTACTAAAACCTTTCTGTTCCAAAAGGATTATAATAGCATAAATCAGCAGGAATGTTCTTACCTACAATTAGCTGGAAATAGTTTGAAACATAATTCTCAACTGTCTGTGTTGAACATCTGTTATGGGTCGAGGGAAAGTTATTGCAAGTTTTTGTTTCATAAAATTAATTTTCTTTCAGTTTCGAATGTGAAAAGTCCACCAATGTGCTGACCAGCTCTAACCTTACTACACACTCTATAATTTACAGTATTATCTAAATAATTTCCTAGAGAATTCATAAAAGGATAAATTTATCTGGAGAATGTAATTCTATGTAGGAAACCATTTCAAGGAATCTACTAAAACTGTCAGACTTTTTTGTTCAGTTTGTACACATAGATAATATCCCATCTTCTAAGGAGAGCAGGAAGAATTGCTGTCTCATGTATTCAGGATAAGGAATATTATGAAAAGTGACAGCACTATGGCTACCAGACATCTTAATGATTAATCTTACAGATTAGTTTAAAAAATGAGAGAGGGGTCACTCCAAAACAGAAATTTGGAGTAAGAAAGAAGAAACAATTTTATTCCTTGAAACAGAGAAAGGAACTGATGCATGCATGGTATGATTCACATTTCCTTTCCAAATCGGTAATTTCCACAAGGACAGAGTAAATATCCTAATGCAGATTTGGTTGAAGGCCTCATTAGCATTATGACAACAAAGATCAACAACTTAAGAAAAAGACCTATCTCAAAAAAAAAAAAAAAAAAAAAGAGTAACTAAATGGTTTAGACTATTTTTTTGTATTTGTCATACATCAGTCTGTTCTGGCATTCAGTGCTCCACCTCAGAGTGCTACACCTTCATTGTGTAGGAGAACCATGGCCTGCTTTGGAAATAATATTATCATTATTATTCATTAAAAGCTGTTCAGGTTCACTTCCAAGCATAAGACTGAAGCGTGGCCACAGACTGCAGCAATAGTTCAGTGATGCTGATGGGCAATGTCTTATCCCTGTTACATACTGAATTGCCCACCACTGCAAGCATCCCTAAGAAGGGAGCGTACTAAGAGCAGATAAGCCATCCTGCTGTCTCTGCAGTTTTGAAATTATTGCTATTGAGATTCAAACAGATATTCCTCTTCATATGAAGAACCAGAAGGCAGAACTAGAGGAGTTTCTCTTGAAAGTAACAAGGAGACCTGGCAATGGGTCTTGGAAAGCATTACATTAGCAGCTGAAAAGTTCAGAGTGAGAACATTTAGTTTTGTCTGGAAGGAATAGATGAAAGAAATATTTTTATTCTTATGTACCCCCTCAGATTTCTGATGAAGATACCTGACCTAAGAGAACAAATTAGAATATATAAGAACACGAAGGAGCTCATCATGTCTCCCAGTCAACCAGTGCTTTTTTTAACACATGGAAAGCTGTGTTTGTGTATCTTGCTCAGTGTGTTTGATCGCTGCTTGTGCAGCCTACATAACTGCAATTTGTACTGCTCCTGAGTTTTGTGTGCCTGGGGGATTCATCTAGTTTCAAATTAATTTTTAGTAATTCATAGGGTTTTTTTGTTTATTGGGTTTGTGCTTTCTTTTGGCTGAGCTGCGGCTAACATTCTTTTAAATGTTGCTGACTGTCTGAGCAGGAGAAGGTGAGGTCAATGCCTTCTCCATTTTTTGCATTACGGGCTGTATTTGGGAACTTTGTAACTCTGAGATTACGTCACTGGGACCTTCTGCATTTCTTTGTTCTCTTGTAAGCTCCTCTTGCCCCTGGCTTGTTTTTACTGGGGTTTGATGGGTGGCTGAAGCCACAGCTGTGTTTTGTGGTTTTAAAATTGGTTGCAAAGGTGTTGGAGTGGCTGCACTTGCTTCTCACGGCACTTGTGCGTTCAGGGGGCATCGATCTACCCGCTCCACCTACTTTGTTCGGTCTAAGTGGAGGCATGCTAGACACCCCGTGAGGGAGGGTCAGCGGGGGTGCCCCACTCACTCTGCCTTGCCTGAGTGGTGTGACTTCTGCCACCGCACCTTGAGGAGCTGATCACTTTGCTGCAAAGTGTGCTGCTTGCTTGGCACACGTTACAGCATGGTTGTGCTGCAGTGCCCATCTCGCCCACTTTGTATTGTTCAAGCAGCGCGGCTCTTGGCACCCTGCGCTGCGGAGATGGTTTGCTTGTTGCAGGCTGCGGGGCTTGGGAGCTCTGAGCTGTTTGTGGTGATGCTTGTGCTGTTTGCATATCTGAGACAGTCTGTGTGGTTGCCGGCTGCGCTGTTTGCATAAATTGCAAAATTTGTGAATTCGCCGCTTTTTGCGTATAGATGCATTTGCTTGATTCTGCACCACTCTCTAGTAATTTATGGGGTTCTCTGCCTCTAGGTAAACTTTCTGCAAGGTTAGGGTTTTCCATAACACTTGGGTTTGTCCCTACCTTATGCTGGGTGGCTGTCAGTGGTCTTTCAGGTGGCAGTGAAGCTGCGGACACTGATGGGACAGGGGGAGAGATTGCCCCCGCTTCTTCTATTTCTTCTGCTTTTTACTGTGCAGACTTAGTGTCACTGAAGCAATTTTTGTCTTTATATCCATTTGAAACTGCTTAATATATTACCCGACATATAGGGATAAGCTTCGTAACCATGCTGTTTCTAAGCATGGCTTGATTATAAAGTCTTACACTGACAGACTCTCAAAGAAATGGATGAAAAAGCAATTTGCATCTACTTTCGGGAACTGTTCTTGTACTTAGTTTAGGAAGTCTCTGTTCTGATCTCTTGAGACAGAGACAGGGTGGTTTTTTATTGTAGACTCTAGCCTATCTAGGCCTTCTTTTTGTGTTTTAGACATTGGGTTTCCTATTTTTATACTGGATTGGCTCTGAAGGAGTATTTGAAAGAGTTCCTACTTGACTTTACTGTCAGCTTCTTTTTTTTTTTGTCTTTAGTGTTTCTGTAGCTGACTTGCACACATGAGTTCTTGGATCTGAGCTGTTTTTTCTTTTTTTCTCTAAGGATATTGTTTTTCTAGTTTTCGCTGCTACTTTCTAGCTTGATGCTGCTTCTTCTGCTTTTACTTTTGATTTCTACTTTCAGAGAAGTCCTGACCTGGCACAAGCAGGTATTTATCCTCACACAGGGCACAATTTGTGATGGTTTTGGTTTCTTTTCTTTTCTGATTAGGTTGGGAATGAATAATACTCAGGAGACGTTAAGTTTGGACTTGGAATGTTTTTTATATCTTATCTATTTACAGTATCTCCAGACTCGCACACCATGAGCTCTTAGAAAACGAAAATAAAATGGAGTGATTTTAACTCTTTTTAAGGTTATTTAAGTGATAATCCTCTAATAATGAGATTACACATATTATTTATACTTTTGACTTAATAATGACTATTCGAGGCATGCAATGTGGACCTTTTTCACTTAATTACAGAAAACTACTTAAACCTATGAAGAAGAAGGAAGAAGGTGAAGAAGAAGGACTTAGGCAACATCTAAAATCTTCTATCTTGACTTATATCTATTACTATACACTAAACCCCTAAATTTTATGTTTCTAGGATTCCAACAGAAGGCTAATGATTAAGATCTTTTAAGCATTACTTTTAAAACACGGTCAGCCAATAAAATATGAAAGCACATATCCAGAGAACAAAATTATTTGAAAACCTGATTTTAAAGCTTCAGAGAAACAAATAAAATTTTCTCTTTTCCCAAGAACACCTGCCTGAATGACCAGCTTACAAAATTTCCTTGGTTCTATGTTGGTTTCTCACTGTTTTTTCACACACTGTGAATAATTTGTTTTGAAGGAGACAAAAAGGAAGAAATAGTCATTAAGATGTTCATTTAACAGTACTATCTCAGCCTGAAAGAAATTTTAAGTAAATTATACTAAAAATAAGTAGTTTCATCAGTAATACTAAAGGAAAAAACTCTAGAATAATGTAGGCCCCAGCTCTGGGCATGCTACTGAAAGGCATTTTATCTTCTTCCAAATCTCTGCTTTAAAACAAACAGTGAGACTATTAATTTGAGTTTTCCACCTCTTGAAAACCCTTAACCCTGGGATTTTGGAAAACAGTCCCTCCTTGATTTTCAGGGTTTGAGCTTTTACCCTTTCACAACATAACAGAGAACTTCCAAGGCTGCTGACAGTCACTGGTACTCTTGCTCACACCTGGCCTGCATACTACAGTTGGAAGCTTTTTCCTTTCTTTATGGGCATATGTGTGCTGGGATATTAGAATACTTTTTAAGGTGTCCCAGAGGCTTGGTTTCTAGTGTCAATCTCCCTTCAGTGAAGAGTAACTTTGCCCAGCTCCATTAATTATTTTTTTTTGTCTGGAATTAGGCTGAATCTGTAAGTAATAGCACTTAGAATATTAAAAAGTGACAACACAGGTACAAATAATGAGAATTAAGAGTAAAAAAAACCCCTACATTTACTCTATTTACACTGCAAGTAGATGTCAATTTCCACCTCCAAATAGTCTGGTTCCCTCTCAGTGATGTGGTTGTCAGTGTTTCAGGTTTTGAGAATGTTCCTCTTCTCTTAATGTTATACCTTATATGCTGGGGTACTTCTTACCTTTCCAAACTTCTAGAAGGGCTAGATGGATTTAGCATTTTCCTTGAAACTAGGAGAAAACATGATCAAAGTGAATACGTGAAGCTTTATTAGACTAAAGGTTCATTCTATATGCAGAAGTTCCCTTGTATACTTAACTGTTTGGTAAACAACCCTTTCCTTCAATGAGCTGTGAAATTCTAGCGCCTCTCTTTTGTGGCTATTTGATATTTTACAGCAAGGATATACCTTTAAATCAACCTGAGATGCCATGTCAACCCTCAAATTAAAACAAAACAAAAGAAAACAAAACAAAACAAAACAAAACAAAACATACTTATGTATAAGCAATTAATTAAGTTATTTTTAGCCTATTGCTTCTTCTTAGTTGCTATCAGACATTGCAGTGAGTCAGTCACTGCCATGATTTTGGAGTGAGTGGTCCCCAGCTCCTTCACATTGACTCTCTCTCATACCTCTTTTTTTCGTAGCACTTACATAGCCCTTTCTGTAGAGCAGCGTTGGTAGAAATTTTCAATCTGACCTGCCATGTACACTCAAAAATTCTATCAATTATGAAAGAAAATGTAAAAATCCCTTTGTGTGTCTTGGTCATAGAGTTACTATGACATGAAATATATATCCATTTGTCTTAAAACAAATAATTTAGGGATAAGACTGAGTGGTTCCTGAAGAATTTTAGGGTTGCATTAAGGGAAATATTTTATTGAAAAATTAAACTGAAAGAATACAAGGCTAACTGCTTTTACTTGCTTGTCTGAGGGAATTGTATCTAATGCCCTGAATGAAGAGATCTTTAGGACAAGAGTGAGTGTGATTTGTCCCTGCCACAAGACAAAGACAGAAATAAAACAACGATCAAGGCTAGAAATTGACTTCTCTAGGGAGCAGCTGTAGCACATTAATTGGTGCTCTTGGGTATGAATCACTGCAAGTCGCTATAGGTCAACCCAGGATTTGATATTTGTTGGAATAAATTCATTATATAAATATCTTAAATTTTTCTAGCCATTTTAATAAAAAAGACTATTCACATTTTCAGAAAAGGATTTGCTGAATTGAAGAGAAAAAAGGGGTTGGGAGTGAGGAGTTATGGTATAAACAAGCACCAGAACTGATCTAATTTCCAGAGACAGACTGTGTTGATGCAGCTTTACTATCCATTTCCCAGTTACCCAATGTAATTTAGTTTTTCCACTATGTTTTACCACTAAATCTAGCCACTCTTGACATTGATTTCAGTGCAATAGGTTAAGTGAAATGGCGCTTATTGACTGCTGATTGTATTTGTTTTTCCACCTGAAGTGATATTGTTAATTGATATGCTCTTTCATTCTCCTGAGATAATTTTTACTCTATTTGGATGTGGCGGTGCAAGAATTGTTTTATCAAGGTCTTAAGTATTTTTGTAAGTTTTATAAGAAGTTTTATGTTATGGTTCATTCCACTGTGCCCCCAGTTCTGTAACAGTCCATCCCCTTTGAGTTGCTTCATGTCAATCATCCCACCCCCCCACCTATCATTGTCAATCCCCTCTCCCCCCCGCTCTGGGGCATCCTGTCTGTCACTTCGGAACCCCTCCCCAGCTTAGGAAATTCCCGGAGGGGCGTCAAGTGATAGGCTGGTGCCCGGGGGAATCCCCTTTTCCCTTTTTGCCAGTGGTCAGAGGCTTAGAAGTGGACATCCCCTGTTACCTCCCGAATTCCCTGATTTGCTATCCTGTTGTGACCTCCCCTGAACCCTTCCCCGCTTATAAGATTTGGGAGGGAAATTCAAAGGGCTCTCTGGCTGGCAGTTTGGATGAACTGCGGATCTCCCGCAGCTGGGCATGAATAAACCATCTCTAAACCTGCTCAGCTGGGAGCCATCCTTTTATCTACTGCCGCAGTCACAACACAATCTGGGCCAGCCGCCACTGAGAAGCCGAGTCCAGCAGGTAAAGATAGCCTCCCTGCATACCCGGACCGAAACACTTTGGCCGCTGTGCAGATCTGAGCCAGCCAGGGGCCAGCGCCCGCCCGGCATGGAAGGGAACAGCCACATTTGGATAACTGCCTGAGGTTCTCCCTTTGTAAAATAGGTCTCTTTCATGGCAAATATCAAAAATAGTTTTGAAAAACAGATAAATTGTGCACACAAATTCATCCCTTCAACAACAACATTAAAATAATCAGATTCAAGCTAGTTTGTCAAACACAGTTTTCCTTTGGTGTGAATATATGCTGTCTGCCCCGAAATAAATCACCCATTTCTAAATGTCTTGTAATCTTGTCCCATACCATTATTTCTAGTAATATTCTTGCAAAAGAATTCCAGTTAACTCTAATGGCTTGAAGTTTTCTGAATAATTTTGTTTTTCCCAAAACACTATAGAATGTTCTACATCTGTTACTAGGTGATTACAGGTCTTATGTTGCCAGATTCTTTATCTCAATTCTTTGAGAGTATAAGGCCTGATTCTGGCATTTTGCTTTCCCTTATGAAGTTTTTTCTTGTATTTCAAAGATTGCCTTCAGAAATTTTCTTGGTAATTATGCACATAGGGATACTGGTGTTACTTACCTTTCTGATTTCAGGGCTGCAAGCCCAGCTGCCTTTAGCTGATGAGAGCAAATTGGCTGAAGTAACATATCTGAAAGAAACCCAAACTTAATTTTAAACAATAGCAATCTGATTTCTGCATTGGTAAACTAGCAGATAACATAAGGGTTTCCTCTTGTTCATCTTTTGAGAAGTCCAGTGTTGATCCCTCTACAATTACATGTGTTTGTTTTAATTGATTCTCAATGTGTGCTTCTCCATTTCTAAGGTGCCCAAAATGGCTTTATGAAGACAACAACAAAGACTTCAAGAAATATTTCCCTTTCTTAAAATGTCATATATGTACATGTTCTATCAGATTCACTGAAATAATGACTACTTTTTGTCATCCACCCAGACTCCTTTACAGCACTCTCTGTTACCCTATGACTATTGTGTTTCTTCTGCATGTTGGGATCCCATCAATGCTCCTTGCTGGGTTGATCTAGGAATAAATTGATACAGGCAGGCAAAAAGTCTCTCACTGTTTACCTCACTCAGTGGCAGGCATAGAAGGCAAATACATGCTTCAATTAAAAAAAAAAAAAAAAAAACACCAAAAAAAAACAACAACAAAACACCCTGTGAATTGAAATCTCAAGATTACGTAGTCAAAAATAAGATTCATACAAAGGATTAATCTGTAACCATGAATATGCTCACTCCATTAGAGCTGCATAACTTGCAAAGCTTGCTTCTAGATCCATGACATTTGTCTGTACTCTCAGCAAAATCTTGAAATTCTTCCCAGCACCCACTCCACAAAGGAGCCACCTTCCTGGGTGCTTCTGTCCTGTATACAGCCCTCAGAGGGTGCACGGCTGCCACCAGCCTGGTGAAAACTCAGGTCAAAGGAGTGGTAATTTGCACTCTAGAAGAGGCCCCTAAACCAAGGAGTAGAGTTTTTAATCTCTTGGCCTTAAGCAGCCACTGAACACACTTGATTTCAGTGCAAAGTCCAGACTAGTTACCTTACAGCAGAATCCCAGAATCATAGAATGGTTTGGGTTGGAAGGGACCTAAAAGACGTCTGGTTTTAACCCCTCACCACGGATGGGAACCCCATTCTATTGATTATTTGGTCCCCAAGTTTCCATTCTGTTGTAGGGCATATGTCAAGAATTGTACAGACTTGCACTGCTCTGGTAGTTCACTACACCAAGGTCTTAGGCAAAAATGTGCTCTGTCACTCCCCCTATTCCTGCTCTGCTTTCCTTAGCCCAGCTCAGTACACGAGCCTGATGTACAACATACACAAATACCTCTGTGAAGGCTTCCCTAAAGAAGTGGATTTGCACAGGTGCAACTGGAAAGCCCTCTGGATACCTGGGAGTGTTGTGATGAACTCTCAGATAAAAAGGAATCAAGCCTGATTTGCTGAACAACCCTTTCTGGTGTAAGTTAAGCAAAAAAGATACTTTTCAATTTATGCTTAGTACATTTGACCTAGAAGTCAGTGAATGATATAAAACACTTATTACTTTTTTCCCAGAGAATTTTTCCAGAGAATTATTTACAATATTAGTCAACTAGTGTCCTTTGTAAATCTGCTTAAAATGGCAGTTTTGTAGAACAGGAAAAACTTCCTTATCTTGAGGTGTAACAAAAACAAATTCACACCCACTCCTTGCAGAATCATGATACTCAAGCTAATATGTCAATGTTTTGAAGATATGTTTCTTTGTCAGCATATTATGCATGGAAATTATTTCTATTATGTTTTTCCTACGTGTATCTGAAAACAGAAGTATATACTGTATCATATCATATCTATTTATCTATCTATGTGTGTGTGTGTGTGTATATATATATATGTGTGTATATATATATATAAAAGCCTTCTAGAGATTATATTCACGCATCAAATTCAGGCTAAGCAAAATGTCAAACTTTGTTTACTAATTTCATACTTATCTTTTCTTTTAATATCCTGTTTTGGTTCTCTAGTTATAACACAGATGCACCTAAAGTTAGCTAGAAACATTTGCCATTAGCTTCTTCTAAAAAAAAAAATTAAATTTGAGGATAATCCTACCTCCAGAGCTTATTCTGTTCCTGGCCATTGACTGTGACAGTGAAAGGCTCATCTGAAAGCAGTGGAGCATCCCATCTAAAAGCATAAAACATATTACATTTCATGAAAAAGCTAATTCAGATTGTTTAATTCTGGTAATATTGCCTCTGTCACCTTCAAAATCAAAATGTTCTTTCCTGTTATTATAAAGAAAACAACCAAATTGCTTAAAAACCCATTTGAATACACAGCTGCCTTATGTTGCATACTAATTTGATTAAAAATGCTTGTGCCTCACCAGCACTTTTTGCATAAAACACACTAGTGAATTTAACAAAGAAATATAAATATATTTCGGCAATTTTTAATGACAGAGTGTGCTATAGTGCCCACAACACCCCTGGACCAAACAAAGATCTGAACACAGGGTTGGGAGATGTTAAACTGAATGTCTTGCCGTATTTGTTTGCTCAATGCTTTGGGCACTGTGCCAGCCTCATTGCGAATAGCTGCATTAGTCAAGTGTATCCAAATTATTACAACACAGCGTCCATCCCTGTTATTGCTGTTGAAGCATTTTCTGAATTTTCTCATCACTACAAGCATTTATTTCAGGGGTGAGATTTGCGTAAATTCAGGACAATTTTAATTTTAGACAGAAAATCTTAACATCTTTACAAGTTGCTTGTTATTCCTAGAAAGAGTAATTAGGCAGTAATTGCATTACTTTTATTTACATATCTTGAACACCTTGCCTGAAAAGAGGAACTGCCATGAAAACAGAATGAAGAGGAGCCAGAGAATTCATTGTTTTTTCACTTGATAAAAATAAATATTGTTAATCTTTTCACCTTCTATCTTTGCTATCTTCAGTTTAACTCTGTAATTTGCATCTAGATGAAGATAAGTCTCCAATAAGTCTTTGTGGATTTCTGTTTGCCATGCTTTTACAAGAGAGATGGCAGACTGCATGTGTTTTAATCTTTTCTCTCCTTGAGGACATCCTCCTCCTAGCATAGAGATGTCCAATCTTTCTCACCATAGCAAGTCTTGAGCTAAGTTATGTCTGCGAGCCTCAGAGCATGTGGGTTGCCACCTCTGCACTTCAGGACAGCTCGGGTTGAGGTGTCTGGATGGCTCCAAAACAACAAAACGATACTGAGCTCTGCAACCCTCACTGGCTCACTTCTTCTCCCAGCTGCCCATTTGCTTTACTCTGCGATTTCCAGCTCAGCATAGTGCTGGCCATGAGGAGCTGCTTGAAAGCTACATGTCATTCAAGAGATAAATTTGGATCTTTCCTGCTACATACAGCAGGGCTGGCAAAGCAAAGAAATATCCCTTCTCCTTGTTTTGGAACCAGAGTTTTCCTCCTCTTACAGTGGATGGCAGTAATTTTTTTTCATTATCTAGCCTCAGTGAAGGAAGATTTCAATCTGCCACATTAGTGTTGTGTCCTTAAGCTTTTATTCTGGGCACTAGGTCTATCAGTAGTCTGTATTTCATTAAACCCCTTGGCTGGGAGTGAAAATTGTGGCCTCTTGTACCAGTGCATATGGCTGAGTTTGTTGAAGCTGGCAGTTTTGCCTGGTGCACCTTATTTTCCAGGAATGTATATATTATTGGACCATGAAAGTGTAAATTATCATCTGCTAAACTTGGTTAGAAGTCAGAAGTTGCAGTAATTTGAAAATATTTCACATTATATTTAAAAGAAAAAATCTCTAAAATTTCTGTGAAATAATTTTTTTAAGCCATTTGGTTTGAAACAATGATATTTTTAATTGTACAAAAAAACATATTTTGATACAGACAATACATTGCAAAGATGTATATAGAATAAATTATATATTCTATATATTATATATATTACATGCTTTATGTTCATGTCAATGCTTTCATGCACTGTACTCTGTCACAAGTAATTTAATAAAGAATAGAGACAATGAAAGTTTCAGAAATTATCAACATTTAATGAGAAAGCAAAAATATTTTTAGGAAGTATTTTCATGTTAAAAAACAAACTAACCAACAAACCAACAAAAAACTATGAAAACTTGGAGGACTAGTCCTTTGGTGGAAAACTGAAATTTTAAATGTTCTTTCATTTATGATTAGTAACTGCCAAACACCAATTTTTGTTTCTTTTAATAAATATTGATTTCATGATGAAAAACATAAACAGCAAAATATTTTGGAAACTTAGCCGCTGCCTTCTTAATCAACTCCAGAACAACCTTTTCAGAAAATATTTCCTCTTGGTATCTCTAGATTTAGTTCAAAATTACAAGTTTTAATGCCAAACTGCCAAACGTGTTTTGCCAAGGATAAAGTAGTCTTGATTTTTCACACACAAACACATTATTGTCCATCAGCTGCAGAATGGCAATGCCTGTGTGCAATTCTGCAAACAACAGCACATAACAGCAGTATGGTATTATCCCACTATGAGTGAAGGATATTTGATTTCTCAGTCAGGTGTGGACTCACCTATAGTATGGAGAGATTGACAGAATTTATGCAGATATGCAAACCATTTAAATAGAGGCATAACTGCTGTGTCTCTGGTGCTATCTGTAAGTCTATACAGTTGTTTAAGCTCCACCATGATTTTTCTGTGTCTGCCTTAAATTACCTCACACTGAACACTTGTACAGAGCAAAGGAATGCACAGTGACTAAATGGCAGAGCAGCCGACGCATGGTAACCTTTTCATGTGTCAGAGCCCTCTGACAACTTGAGTTTTACATATGCTTTTGGATTTTTAACACTAAATCATCCATCTGCCCATGTTGTTACCAAGCAAAAAATTATGCTGTTGAGTGATCAGAGACTACTTTTGCTTTATTTGGGCAAGAATGGACATTTCTGAGAGTTTCTCGGATTGTTTTGAGACTGGAGAAGGAATTTAATTTGGAGTTATTATATCATGAGGGTAGCTAAGTGTTGTTTTGCATTGGATTATACTCTGGTGACACCACTGATGCATGCATTTTTGAAAACAAACGCTCAAACAAGAGTTTTGTCTGCTTTAATAGAGCAACTTGAAGTTCTATATATGAATGGTCTCTTAGCTCTTTAAATATAGTTTACTTCCCACCTGGAGGGTTTAGTACTACCAGGGTTTGTCAGAAGTGCTGGAGTAACTAAGGCAGTTGCATCTTTTTGAGGTCTCTGAAGCATTTAGGGTGCACATACTCCCCAGTGGCAGTGTGTATGTACCCAAATATATGGGTATTAATATGGGTGTCTTTACCAAAATGTGCTGGGAAGGCAGGTGGCAATGACAGTCTTTGGATCAGAGAGCAGGTTTGAGAGACACAGGTAGAATGCAGATAATGCAGTATTTCTCTCATGTTAACATCTCGACATCCATTAAAGGCTTGACATTCCTTTCTACCATTGGAAAATGCTAGACCCACCAGATATTTCAAACCACATTTTTTTATTTTATGGGGAACAACAAAGGCTTAGGATAACTGATTTCTCCCTACTGCCAAGTGGAGCATCTTGTGAAAGGGATTATCTTTGGTTTCCTTAGTCAATATTTTGTGAACACATTTTCTTCACAGAAAAGAGGTGTTGTGAAGAGCAGTGACCACAAAGAAAGATGTAAGACTGCATTTCCTTGCAAAATTATTTAATCTGTTACTCTTCTGACATACCTATAGAGGAACACATAGGAGCATGAAAGGAAGTTAATGAAAGATACTAAATCAATGTACATGAGATAAAATATGTTCCTCTTTCCTTCCTCATATATTTTCTTCTATTTAGGTACAAGGTGATCAAAGTATAGCAAACAAGCCATTAATAGAATTTCTATGGTACTTGGAAGATCTTTAGCTACTCGGAACCCCTGTGGGGAACCCAGATTCCTGCAGCCATAATTTCTTTTCAGAATTAAATGAAAGAGAGTTCTAGTGCAGAATTATAGCTAGAATGCTGTAATTTTCTAAAGTATTGACCATGATCATGGAACGTACTCTCAGCCACTGAATAGTGACTGACAATCAGTTCAGTGAAGTCCAGCTGCTGCTTTGAGTCTGGTATTGGAACATGCACCCTGGGACACTGGGGCAGCTACCCTGCAAGGGTATTTTATTAAATTAACAGTAGTGAATGGTGCATAAAATTGTCACTAGGATGAATTTATTATAGTATAATTTTATTCTCACATTATTCTGTATGGGGTGCTACCCCAACAGAGTTTCCAATTCAGCAGTATGCCTGAAACCAGGGGTTCTATCAGCAGAGTGTCAAAGGGTGCCTGACTCTCATTCATATATAATTTACTTTTATTACATGAGATTTTTCTATTTTTCTGCACTAACAGTTGTATATTTTCTAATGAAGGTTTAAATCAACTGGGAACCAGGGTATAAATAGAGTTTCGGTATTTTGTGCCAAGTATGGATTGTTTGTCTTCCTGTTAGTTATGGATTGTGAGTGTATTATCACTGAAGGAAAATTTTGGGGGTTTTATTTTTTGTTTCATGTATTTATTTACCATTTAATATAAATTACAGAAGTCTTTCAACTGTTCAGAATTAATTATATCATTAGAAAAAATATCTGAGATTATTAACAAAAACACATGAGCCTATCTAGACTGCACAGGTCAGCTTTGTTCTTACTGAACTTGTGAAGGTAACTCTGACAGTATTTTTGTATTTAGCATTTACTAGCTGAATCTAGATAAAAGCTACATAGATGCAAGATTCCATAATGATGTTTTCTTTGACAGGCAATATTGCTCACAAAGTTTTGAAATTTCTCCAAAATTTATTAGCTTTACTTGCACCTGCTGTATCTGCCATGTCCATTTTTTCTGACTACAAAGTCCTGTGTTGCTTGGGAAATACTTTTAACAAGGTCTTGTTGCTTGCATAACTGAGAATTTTTTCAGTTTTTCAGGATCTATACACTCTAGTTCCTCTTCTGACATGTCTCTGGGAAAGCTGTAAGAGAATTTTAAGTGTTCCCCAGCCTTTTGGAGAAAGGCAGCTGGTTGTGGTGGTTGTACACGATGATGGAGTGCTCCATGTATGTCCTCCTGGCTACACTCATGGCAGCATTCCAGGTTTATGTTCCCATAGTCAAGCTGTGGTACATATTTGGGCCTGGCTGTTCTAGATTTTGTTCCTGAGCTCATGGTGAAGGTAGTTTCCTGCACATACTGCTGGCTGTTTCAAGTATCTTGCGATTACATCTGAAATTAGCAACTGAATATACTTTTTTGCTATAATGTGCCCTTCACTGTTATTTATCTATTGTCCATTTTTTGTCAGGATCATATAAAAGAGCAACTCATGGATTCTTTTTTTTTAATGGGCTTTTGATCTTTGCAAGTCCTCATTTATAGAAACTGTGATTAACCACTACGTTTGCTTTAAAGCTGTAAAAAGAAAACCATTTTTTTTTCCCCTTGGAAATTCTGGTGGATCAGCCTGTTAAGACAACAGTGAGATTCTGTCTCTTTTGTTCTGTGATCTTTTCAGATTGTGCCACCCTCATTAGAATTATAAAGGAGCTATTCCAATGTCTAAAAAACCACTTCTTGTTTCAACATTTTCCAAACAAACAAAAAATTTAACAACTTTGTTACAGAACTGCCCCAATGTAGATCTTTACCTTACCCTTTAATCGCTGTATTATTCTCCTAAATATGCCCACCAGTCTATGTATAAACATGTCTATAGTATTAAGATGACTGCCTCCTGAAAGTGTCTTACCATTATCAAAAGTATGTGAGAATGGGCTCAGAAAGAAAAGTACATCTGTAAAAAGTATTCTGAATGAAATAAATATTTAAAGAACCTGAGTATACCTGCATAAGAAATCTTATCCTTTGAAAAATGGCAGGGCTGCAAAATTGCATTCTTCATAGGACTTTATTTAGAACCTTTGACAAGGACAGGTTCTTTGAGCCCAGGACAGTATTTCTACTCATCTTGAATTGGATAAACCCAATTTGGAACTGGGACTTCAGTATCTGTTTCAAAAAATCTGGGGTAATCTAAGGCCGCACTATTGAATGTGTATGGCTGGATTTTTATCATTCTCTTCCCTTGAAGCTCTGCTGGTGACTTTGCAGTGTGTGAAAATACCAACATCCGCTCTGAAACAACACAGAAGAGAGAACCTGAGCTTTGATTTTTACCCTGTGGATGAGTGCCATAGCCAGATTTTTGTTGACTTATGGCCCAAGTGAACTCTTCTCTTAACCTTGTTTTTCACATGCCTCACCTTGGTATGAAACAGGAGAACGTTTAAAATTGAGAATAAGCATGTGGCGCAGGAGGGTTCTTTCCTGCACATCCCTAATGATGAGTTTTACTTAAGATCAGAGACCATCCTTTTTAAATGTAAATATTATTTTTTTTTTCTGTCTCTGTCAGTATACTTTTAGCTGAAATTGACATTTAAAAAGCTCCTCAGTAGCTCTGCAGACCAAACATTAAAGTTTAAATGCTGAAGAGTATTCATCGGTGCAACTATTTTGATGAGGTAATAAATATAATTTAAAGAAGTATATTCGATTGAAGGCTATCATACTGTGTTGCTATCAATTTTTATATAATGAAAGAGATTAAATGAATCCTTGCTAATGCATTATTGGTATGTGAAGAACAAGAAGAAACAAATTACACACATTTTCCCACTTAATTATTGTGCTAGACACATTGTCATATCATTGACCTATTTGGTCATGCCCAAGTTAATCATGCCTGAACTTTTCCCAGTGGGAAATAAGCTTCTTCACTTCCTGTCTTGCAGGAATATCAACTAAAACTCAGTCACATGTGCCCATAGTCTGGTCACTGCAGCCCACCGTATCCGTCATCTCCAGCAGTGAAACCGCGGTCTGCGGCGTGCCCGTGAGAGTCGGTGTCAGAAAGCCATCACTTCCCATGTGCCTCTGTTCAACTCTGTTCAATCACCTACTCCACTAAATTATACCAATCTCTGCTTGGAAAAGCGTTCCCTTCTTTTTATTTTTTTTCCCCCTTCTTTTTGTTGTTGTTATTTTGTTTTGTTTTAGGTTTTTTTTGTTCTGTTGTTGTTTTTGCAGGGAACTGTTTTGTCACACTGAAATAGAGTTTATGTGCAGTGACAGCCTAATAAGCCAGCAACTTTAGTCGCTTATTAAAGTCAAGCATGTGTCTTTGTTTCATGTTGCTAATGATGTGGAACCGTGGAGGCCCGAGTATATTTCGTCTGGACGGTGTGGGAGCGAATGCTGAGAGCTCATTACTTGGCTCCCCATTGGAATCCTGCAGGCTTCTGTTCATTGAGGAGACTGTGGGGGCTTTGACAGAATTATTATACTGAATATTTTTAGACTCATTAACTATATCACCAAAGCAAAACATCTCTTCCTTAGATGCAAATGGCTGCAGCTACTGTGGCTTTGCTTTACTTATTACAGAAAAAAAGGATGAAGCTTGAAAACAACTTAGGGAAAGGATTTTCATGCCCGAATGTTTGAATTTGTAACTTATATTGGCAATGTGTAAGCCTTTTTTACCACATTTAAGCCACTCATATCTAAGTGCCATTTAAAAATGCATATATTCAGTCTCATGTAGTAAGTGGTGCTCAATCCTTTACATTTAGAAAACACTATTGAAGTACACAGCAAAATAGGAGCTTTTGAAATTCCACTTTCTATTTCAAGGTGAAAAGATTTAAATGTTAAAAATCCAGGTTAAATTAATTATAGATACTTCAGTTAAGCCTTCAAAGGTAAAGGAATTCAGAGTTAAGGCTAAAAATTCTGACTTTCCTTTAACCTAAGTGCTGGAACATATGTACTGTGCAGTATGAAAAATCACACACTTCTCCAGGCCATACAATTCCTAACCAAAACAGAGTGATTTAAAGATGAAGACTGAGACAAAATTTTTAGCCTAAGACTGAATTTCCTTGCTGTGATGGGTTTAAGTTGGCTCTTAATGTTACTTTATTGTATCTTTTTGAGGTTTAATTGAGACTTAAGATGTACTTGAAGAAAAATATGAATATCTTAAAATTAATTCTTCAGAGCAAAGGACAGAAAATTGCATTTATGGCTCCATTTGTTGGAAAAGTGAGGTTGGCTGTGAACTGTACATTATTTCACCTTTTATAAAATGATATTTTGATTTCTTGATGGGGACTTTCTCTATATGTTGTGTACAACCTTGCCCTCTCTAAATTATCAGCTTGAATATTTGCCCAAGTACATGTACACTCAAAAAACACCACAGACAAGAGATTTTTTTCTCTTATAATGTGTGCATGCATTCATTAGGATTTTATTCTCTAAAATTATTATAGGTTAAAAACCAACTATTTTGATTCCTAGGCAGAAAGACATTCCTTTTATTTGTGGTTCATTTCCAGCTGTAGTATTCTCTGACAATGGTGACACCGTCTTTATACATCAAGAAGTTCTTCTTTCTATGACTGCCAGGGACTCTGGAGGGAATACTTCATATCTGAAATATGTTTCCCTTCGGGATTTCACCATCAGAATAACAGTTCCGATCAGTGGCCCATTAGAAAAATGTTGATTTTTTTTTTCCTTTCTTTTTTTTTCTGAAGCTATGGAAAGGAATAGTTAAAAATCTGATAGATAAGAAAATTATATAGAATTGAAGTTAATTTTTTTCCACTGCATTGGATTATGTAACCTAAAAATGTGTATTCTATTTCATCTGTTGAAAACTGTTTTTTGGGAGATGTGTTATCCTCCTTACTCCAGCGGGGAGAGGGGCAGATGCCTTCTGATAATGGCCCAGCCATTAAAACCAGGTGGGGCAGTGTTTCTTATCGCTTTCACAACCCCTCCATCCTCCAGGGGGACATCTTCTGATAATGGGCCATTAGGGCCCACCAATGACATGACACATTCCGTCATCCCATTGTGAGATGCTCCACCCAGTGGGGGAGGAGCCAACTGTTCCCAGCTAGATAAAAACTGGGACTGAAGGACACAAGGTATCCTGTTTTTCCACTGGATTCCTGGAGGAGGACTGGACCCATCTCATCACCACTGGACTTTCTGCAGGACCATCTCTACTCCACAGAGCCACATCTGTTACTCCAGGAGGACTTACTTGGTCAGCTTCCAACACTCTGACCAGCAGGATACCAGGTTGTATCCCTGACTCTGTCAGGGTTTTTCCCAAGATTTTTATTTGCTTTCTTGCTTGTTTTTTTGTACTACTACGTTTGTATTTTTCTTTTTTTTTTCTAATATGCCTAGTAAAGAACTGTTACTCCTATTTCCCATATCTTTGCCTGAGAGCCCCTAATTGCAAAATTATAATAATTTGGAGGGAAGGGGGTTTACATTCTCCATTCCAAGGAAGGCTCTAGTTTTCCCTGGCAGACAACTGTCTTTCAAAATCAAGACATGCACATAGGGACTTCAATGCTGTCCCTGAAGCAGTAATTTCGTAAAGGTGCAAGGGGAGTTCTGAAGTTAAGCTCTGAGTAAGTGCAGCCACAGGCGGTGTGAGTGCAGTTTGTCTTTTGAGACATTGCAGTTCCTGTTCTTACATGTTTGTAGCACAATGCTATTTAATTTAGGTGTTGGGCAAAGCTTTCAAACTCCAGTGCCTCTGGCAAAGTTCCTAAACCTTTATATTTAGGCATCTAGGTAATAGTAGCCCAAATTATTTCCTGGTAAAAACAAGCTTTTCTGAAAGACTGGATTATTAATATGGGTTCCAGTAAGGAAGCCAACTCTAAATCCAGTGGCCATGATTGTTCAGGAAGTACTTTATTCTTCCTTAAAGCTGCACAGAACTTTCCAAATTCAAGTGTAAGTACTCTGTTGGGAAAATTCTCACCTGCAGAACAGTTCTCAGTTGTGAATTCAGATGTTTTGTAGTAAAACTAGCCTGAAGGTAACACACCTGTCTAGGTATACATAGATGATCCACAGGAAGTAGAATAGACTTGAGCTATAGGCATGCAAATACAATTGTTCTATTTCCTACAGGCAGCATGATAATCAGATTAGTAGAGGTACTAGTACTCTAAACAGATGTTAACTATCAGGTGCTGTATTTGCAGTCTTATTTACAGCCTTACATTTAGCAAAAATAAAAATCACTGTATGATTCTACCTTAAATTTTATTATTTTAGCTATTTTAATGCCTGTGAAGCTGGCTCTTTTCTGTTTTGGGGAGAAAATGTATTGTTAGGTGGTTTGGATTTTTCAGTTGTGGCAGGTTTTTTGGTGTTTTTTTTTTGTTTGTTTTGTTTTGTGTTTTTGTTGTTTTTGTGTTTTGTTTTGTTCTGATTTTGTTTTATTTGTTTTGTTTTTTACCAAAAAAGCTATGCCTTGCACTGAAAAGCCACTGGTAACAAACATGCTTACTCTGCTGGAAAGTGGGAATTAGGAGAATCTTAAACTCTTATTAAGATGCATTATTGAACTATACAATAAATATTTATCAGGTTGTATGATAAAATTAAATATTTATTCTACATTCCAGAGACTGTATTTCAGTGAGTTCTGTATTATAAATCTTTTTAAGTCCAATGACACACAACTTTTTTGTTTTCTGTTTTGTTTATCTACCCTTCAGGTATTGTGTAGTTGTCAAAACCTGGCTTTTCTAGACTATTGACCACGTTCAAAGCTTTGTACCTATAAGGGTTTTCAGTATGTATTTTAAATATCTGTATTTCTTTACTATCTATAGCAAGATGACTTTGCAGTCAAATTTCATTTTTCTGTTGCCCAGCCTCCATCCAAGATAAAACTTCTGTATTTATTTAGATGTGGTTGCCTTATGTGAGATAATTATGGCACCAAACAAGTAATTTTCTTTTTGATTTGGACTTCTGGTGGATTTATTTTATGTAGATGTTTCAGGTAATAGAAAAAGAAATAGCAATATTTTTTTCTATATACTACATATGCTTGACCTCAGAAAGGGTCAGGGTTAAGGAGCGTTTAAACTTTTGAATGAAATACTTAAAGGTATGTCAAAGCAAAGTGATTGCAGTATGATTTTATGTGTTGGGTTTTTTAAAAAAATTCAATTTGTAAAGCTAAATTTATTTATATACTTTATTGCTTTTCTAAAAACTGAAGTAGTATAAATTTATAACTTTATAATAAGTTATAAAATTAAATTTATAACTTTAATTTGAAGAACTACCAATTTTTTTAATCTAGGATATTGTTATTCTGCCTGTGCTGACATTAGGTGACCTGTTCTGTGCTCTCTAACCCTGCTCTCCTGATCTTTCACATTGGGAAGCTTTTGAAGTGCAATGTTTCTCTTCCTCCTTGTGTGCCCAAATTTTCTTCCAAAAGAAAGCAAGAAGTGTGTGATATGTGCAGGTCTTTGCTTTCTTTTCCTTTTTGCAGGAAGAGAAAACTGATTAAGCTGAACTATAATTATTGTAACTTCTTCTTTTAGAAGCTGAACCTGAGTTCTGAAAAGTAAAAGAAAAACTGACATAGAAAAAATCACCAAACTCAGAAAATTCAGCTTCTGACATTTATGCTTTCCATTTTTCAGCATTGGCTGCAATAAAGATTGACAGCATTTCTTTTAAGGCACTTGATACATTAAAAATGGCTAAGGAAATGAGCCCTTCTTAGGCTCAAGCCCAAATGATACTAGGTTTCTGCTGTGCCAAGGTGACTTTGTCAGTCCCACTGGCTTGCCCACACTACACGGCACTTGACCATGGATTTCTGTCCTCTGGATCCCATCAGGGGCCTTCTGGCCTTAACTGGTGGTTAACAGTGCACATGACTATATTTCAGTTCCACGTAGATCCACCAGAGTAGATTTTTAGAAAAGGTGAAGTTATGTATAATATGCCACAAGCTGTGGCATAAGAGTAGTCCAGGGAGAAGCTGAAGTTCTTCACTAAGTCTGAGTCAGTCTATGGAGAAATGGAAGAACATGGAAGAAGATGGAAAGCTATTAGGGCCACTCTGCTTTCAGGGGCTGAGAAGGAATTAAAGATGCCTAAATATCAGCTGTCATGGTTCTCAACAATATCTATGAAAATCTTGGGGGTAGTGTTTCACCCCTTTTAGCTCTGTCCCACATAGAATACTGTTGCACTCTGCAGAAATTATCTCACCTAGAAATACCCTGTTTCACTCCACCTGTTGATCAGTTCACAATGTGAGTCCACTCATTGCTTTGAAAGAGATATGAAAAGGACTATGGACCATACAAATAAGGCCGTGTCATAATGCACAGGGTCCTAAATTAACAATGCAAAAGCAACTGTAAGTCTGGCATTTCCTAACTTCTGAACATTTTTCTTTCCTTTTTATTATCCTTTTAAGGTAATTGTGTGTGATTATAAAGGCATTAACTAGATTCCTTTTTGCATCTTTCATTTATCTGGCAATCAGGAACATAATACTGAATCTATTTGTGTAATTGTGGCTGTTAAGAATCTTGGAAATCAAGGTAGGTGGAACCTGCCAGCTAACTCATGGTTACTAAAGTCACTGACTCAGGTCATTAATGGTTTAAGTGTCTCCTCATTAAAATAGTTTAACCAAAGATGTGTTTTCTGTCTTATTACTGCCACCAGCTTTTACCTAGGAAAATTGTTGTTTGAAAGAATTTATAGAAATCTCATTTCAAAGAAGGATTATAAAACCCAAAGTTCTTGATAAACATAGTGAAAATCAGTTTGAAGCCAACATGCTAGAGAAGATCTCTTTATTTTCATATGCACTTGAATTTGCATCAGTTCTGGAGAATTTTTAATGAATTAGCAAAAGCTCACTATACAGTCATACCCCTCACTAAGAAGAAGCATAGCCACCAATTTTAAGACAAAGTCCATGAAATGCATCTTTGGAGCCAGTGTTCTATCATTTTTTTCAGATCTGTTTGCTTTAATGCCTTCTATTTAAAATATATATATATTTTTTTTTTTAAATATAACACCTGTCTATTAAAGGCTGATATTGGTGCATATATAAAGTTTTTTTGATGAGGAAAAAATGTTGCTATAGTCTTTTAGCCTTCTGTGAATGTTTACATTTTGTAGTGGAGTCTTCTCACACTTGTAACATAAACAAGTGGTTGTTTTTCGCATTCCTCTCTGATGAGGGACAGTTGATTGACTTCTAGCCTGGCCAGTGGAGTGGAGAGGTGGTAACCTTGTTCTCCAATCCCTGGTCATTGTCCAGAATCTATATAAATGAGATAATGAAAATAAAGCTTCTTCTTTTGTTCTGGACAACTTGAGTGTGGAATATCTTTTCTCTTCCTGTTCTCTAGTGACAAAAAATAAGATGATTTTAAGAAACACATTTAAGTAATAACAGCAAATAAGTGAAAATCTGTCAGCAACATTAATGAAACAAAAACCAAGGTGACTATTTAACTTCTTGTGTTCAATTAATTTCTCAACAACAGAAACTGAGTTTTCAGTGCTACCCTGCTCAGAATTGGAAAGAGATGCCCGAGGTCTTGCTAGTCTGGGGTCTGTGTCCTCAGCACAGTTCCTCCAGACAGACTGCCACCAGTCTCAGCAGCACAACTGTGCCTGTGTGGTCCCCCAAAACAGAGGCTGTGGTCTCAGCTCTGCAGCAGGGGCTCTGGTGGCTGACAGCAGAGCCAGGCGCTTGACACCAAGAAGCCCTGAGGTGTTGCCCAAAAAACTGGGGCACAGGTCCTGAGCCCTTGTGCCACTCGGGCCAAGAATGTCAGTGTTTTAAAAGTCTGCAATTTCAGGGCAGTCAGCCTTGTCAGTGTTAATAGGCTCCCTGTTGCGGTGTTCAGGGATGAAGCATGGATCTATCTGGGCTAGAGCCTGGCCTCCTAGGACTTTCAGTTTCTTTGCTGCAGTGTAAAAAGGACAAATCCTAGGGGCCATTGCAGATACTGAGCAAATTTGACTTAAATTGCTGTTAATTCTACTAACATTGTTGCTTTTGAGTTCTTTTCTCATAAATTGAAAATATGGTTGTTGTCTTTGATGCCACTCTGTGGGTCTTTGTCCCTCAAAGTAGAGTGTAAAAAATAGAAGATTGAGCTGTGCTTGTTTCAGGCTTTGTTTGTCTTCTAGAGCAAGGACACACACAGTTCTGATTTGTGGGTGCACATCCTGGCTATTTCTCCATGCAGCAGCAAGCCAAGACCCACATGCACATCACCTATATGAGGGTTCTGAATTTTACTGTGCTGTAAATTCCCATGAAGAAAGGAAGGAAAATGTTGTGTTTCTATGGGTTCCCCAGATGAGGGTAACAGGGAGTGCCACATAGCACAAATAGCCCTAAGTTGAAAAATGAGCAGATGAATCATACTATTGCTACATCCAAGAAACAGGAATACCAACAACTAATTTTTTTTTTTTTTTTTTTAATATCTTAAGAAATGGGTGAAGTAACTGGAAAATTCTTAATGTATCAGGAAATTAAGACTTATTTAGCTTTTGCCTTGATTTTTTTCAGTGACAAGCAGAATATGATTCTATGATTAAAGTTGTTATCAGGGACTATACTAGAGACCTTATCTTACTGCAAGAGCAAGTGCTGCCTTATCATTATGAGATATAATAAATAATTTACAATGGCACTACAATCTAATTGATGGCTGCCAAACTCTGCATGCTGTTGAGGAGGAAAAGTGAGGAAAATATGATACATAAATGGAAACAACAGAATTCAGCTTGAGTAAAAGTTAAGAAGTAAAAGCATGGAGAACTGTTAAAGAACTTTTTTAGCAATGAGAAGGCTAAATGAAGAGAAAACAGTGAAATGCACAAGTTAGTCTCTCCTTGGCTAAAGACAGAGCACTGTTCGAACCTACACTGTTGCAGTTGACTCAGTGCTAGTTACAAGAGCAGTATATCATTATTAGCCATCTTGTCTGGTCCCTGTCCATTTGAATGGAGCAGGATAATGAGAAGCAAAACCACCTTCCCCCCAGGCCTCCCTCTTTCCCAGCTCCTCTTCCTCTGCACCAGTAGCACAGACAGGGAATGGGGGTTGCAGTCAGTTTGTCACTGCTCATGGAAATGTATCCTTCCCTTGCTCCAGTGTGGGGCCCTTCACATGGGAGACAATTCCCTATGAACTTCTCCAGCATGGGCCCATCCCAAGGGTGACAGTTTTCCATTAACTGCTGCACCATGGGTCACTTTTTCCATGGAGTGCAGTCGTTCAGGCACAGCCTCCTCCAGTCTGAGTCTCCCACAGGATCACAAGCCCTACCAGGAAACCTGCTCCAGCATGGGCTTCTCTCCACAGGTCTGCAGATCCCTGCCAGGAGCCTACTCCAGCACAGGCCTCCTGCAGATTCACAGCTTCCTCTCAGGCACCCACCTGCTCTGGTGCGGGCTCCTCCAGGGGCTGCAGATGGATCTCTGCATGGGATGCAGAGGCTCAGCTGCATCACCCTGGGCTGCACCATGGGCTGTAGGGGAATCTCAGCTCCACCTTCTGGAGCATCTCCTGTCCCTTCTTCTGCACTGACCCTGGTGTACGCAGGGTTACTCCTCTCACATACCCTCACTCCTCTCTTCTGTGGCAGTTCTGCTGAACATGGGGAAGCTTCTCATAGAAGCCACCCCCAACAAAACTTGAGAACAAAACTTGGCCATGTGAATCCAGCACAAGCAGACACTAGAACAGACACAGAATATGCCTTGAAATTCAAACTGCAAATGCTGTAGCAAAGTATTTGTTTACTTGACTGAGCTCTCTAAATTTGAAGACTGGAAGGTATTGTACAGAAGAGCAGGTAGAACACTCATGAAGAAACAAAAATTTTGTTTGTTTGTTGGCTCAAACTCTTCAAAAACTTAACACAAATAATGTAGTTGGTGTTTTTTTTCCAATAGTGTTTTTTTCATATTTAGTTTGAAGTGTTTTTAGGAAATATTAAGGTGGAAATATTGTAGATTGAAATAGACCTGCAAGGTAAAGAATTCTAATTCCTGCCTTCTCAGACACATGTTTTCTTATTTCTTGTTCTTCTGGTTCTTGTTCTTAATTTTCTTCATCTTTATTCTTTTCAGAACTTTAAGACGAATATACAATGGAACAATGTTTTTTGGAATACTACTCAAACTTCTCCTTTACATTACGTCCTAACCTACATCACACCTGTGGTGTTTCTTGTAATCCTTTGCTGTGAATGGCTTAGAGTACCTAGTGAAAAATTTAATTACTGACAGTGTATGACTTCATTTAGCCTTTTCCTTCTGCTCTCATTGTGCTTCCTGCAGAAATGTGGCTGAATGCCTAAGCCCTTCTGAGGACAAAGTGCTCTGGCAAATATTTTATTCCAATTATCTTGATGACTAGTTAATATAATACATATCATGACAGGCTGAAGCTAAATATCTAACCAATTGTAAACCATATTCTATGAACACCATTTTAATTTCTGCCTTCCCTGTAATATTAGTTTTTACAATACAATACCTATCCTCTCTGAAAACAGGCACATAATGGGGGTGGGAAAATACAGGACTGCCTGTCTGAGTTCTATGTTCTCAGATCAGGGAATTAAGTAACTCTTTAGAGGTCTCTGTGAGAATAAAACCAAGAATCACACACAATAAATGACTGTACCAAGAAGCTGATGTGTAAATGGGTATTGGAATATGAGTCTTTGTAAGCCTCAAAAGAGGTTTACACCTTATGTGTAAACCTTATGCTTAGTAAGCAACAAGGACATTCTGTCACTTGATGTTTACCTCTGAGGTGAGCAAGAAGGAAAACAACTGTTTAGCCCAAAGATGTAATTTAGAGCTAGACTCGAAGTCAGGAAGGGGGGGACTAGGATGAAGAATTTTCCTACTATTGGTGAAATCTAATGGCTGGTTCTGGATACGAAAAAAGAAAGGATGTTTGGTTAGACAAAGGATGTCGAGTTCAAGTTAGTTGATCGTTTAAAGCCTTCAGTTCATGACTCAAGAGATCCCTTTTTCCATCACAGCATAGGTTCTAACCTGAGCCACTCTAAGACCTTGTAGCCACATACATTTTCCCCTATTTGTTCCAATTGGACCTCTTTCAGCCTTCACAATCCCTTCCTAATCCCTTCCTGCCCATTAATTCTTATTATTTACAAATTCAGTGCTTATTGTTTATGAAGAGCATGTGTTTATCTGGGCCTTCCAAGACTATTCAAAAGGAATCTCAGTATACTCTTGGCTGTGAAAGCTATACCTAGTCTGCAGAATAAAAGAGGATTAGGGATCCGGCTTGACCTGCTCCTTAGCACTCCATGCTGCATATTTATGGTAACACATGGTGCTGTTTTGACTGGTGCTAGTCAGCACTTTCTGAGAGAAAGCCTAACACAATGTGAGCAACAACATGCATCAGGCTCTGCTTCAAGCAGAGAATGTGAATAGGGCAGCACCAGCTTTAGTTCCCTCAACACAATACTGTACTCTACCACTATCCCAAGAGGCCTTGCCTTGTCTTAGACTATGCAATGCCTAGTCTATGTTTCATCTTTGTAGGCTGAAGCTCAAAGTTTACATTAATTCATTCTGATGCTAACCCCACTGCCCCCTAAAATACTGTGCATGTTTTAGGGCAGTGAGGTGATCACAGAAGGCTGAAAAGTGGCAGTGGACTGCATAGTCGGGGTGAAACCTGCCTGCACCTCTCAGCTTTGCTGCTACAGAGTGTTTCCTGACTCTGTTTATTTAACAATACGAAAGTAGCCCCAGGGGCTGAGAAACAGTGTGCATCTCTAAGATGCAGTCAGCCATCAGCACAAAGGTAACATCTGGCAAGAAGTTATGCACATCTTAATTGGCCAGCTGTTCTCCTGATTGATTCATTGCCTTCCAAGAAGCACACTTACCTCTCTGTACTCGAGTTGGCCCTACAGAATCCCCAGCCCCTGGGCAGCTTTTGCTGGCTGGGTGGTGTGTTGTGCAAACGCACAGGGAGACCCCTGTGCAGCTGAAGGCTGTGTTGTCCTTGAATTGGCTAACCAGGAGTCAATTCTCTGTCATGGATAAAGGGATCCTGGTGGGGATTCAGCCAACCATCCAGGGACATGTGCAGCTGCAGAGTGGCCTGCTGTATGATCTGGGTTATTGCAGTGCACGGTCCTGCTGCACGAAACCTAGGGATAGGTTGGTGACTGACATCACTGCCAGGTGCCGAGGCCCAGAAACACAAATGGAATGGCAGTACTCTGTGGTGACAACAGGCTCGCTTCTGGAACAAGATGGGCTTGATTTATGATCCTTGAATTTTCATGAAGGATAACTAACAAAGGATAACTAATAAATGTATGTGTCACCAAGAAAAAGATAAAATGTGTTCTTTTGAATTTCATTTTACTGTTCTGCAATGATCAGGAATGCAGTTGCTTCCAATTCACTTTATATGAATTGGAAGCAACAGCTGAATATAAATGTTTATCATCATAATATTTGATGTGCCTTAGTCAAGACAGCCAGGGTGCTCTCTCTCTATTCTGCTAAATCTACAAATGAAGGACATTTTGATAATTATTCTTAGTGTGTTTCAAAAGTAGCAAAGGCAAAAAATCACCCTTCACAAAGACAGAGCCAATCTTAGACCTCACCATGAAATTGTTTGGGGAAGAAGTGTAATATATTCCTATTAAGGTTTGTTTAATATCTTTAGTTTTAAAATTATAAGCTCATGAAAAAAAATTGTCAACAGACTACATGACAAAAGAGCCCTAGCCCTAGTTTACTTTCTGAAAAATCTGTTAACAATTATACTCCAAAAATCCTTTAGGAGGGGACAGAGGATGAGATATGGTATTTTATTGTGCAATTTCTGCAGAGTAAGCAGCAGAATCTGTAAAAGGAATGACTAGGGATTATGGCTGCTTTAACAGAAGAAATGAATGACAAGGTCAGAAATTTCTTTGGAGAAATCTTCTTTACTTGCAGTGTTTTGACACTTCTGCTTCTCTCTCTGAAATGTTCCTCTAACGGCTTAGTGCAAATACCAAACAGAAGTTGGAAAAAGTTCTAGGCTTCTGCAGATCAGAGTTCAGGAGGCAAGAAAAAATTTAAAGAATTCTAAAGGATAGAGCCTTTGGTTTGGAGTAAGTGCAAATATCTGCACCTTTTCAAGATGTTTCCATTCATTGCTTCAGGCTCCTGGGGATGAAGTAACAATATTTGATTCTAAGTGTTACTAATTGAAATAAAGCGATGATAAGTACAGATATATTTCTCCAGCAGTAGAAACTGGCAAGTAGAGAAATCTTTGAGGAAAGAATAACCTCACACATGTTCTATATCTACTCAGTATCAAACTCTAGGCTACATTTTTAGAAATCCTGTATAGAAAGCACACTTTCAATCTTCATATTGGTGTTTCAGTAGCAGCCACAACAAAAAGAAAGAAACCATGATCTCACTCTGTTCTCTAGCTTCTTCATTTTTTTCCAGCAGCAAAGATCACAACACCACTCTCATTTTCTTCTTACTATGAAAATAACCAAAATGTTTTTTCTGCATTCATTACTATTTTTAGTAGAAGATTTTTCAGACTTTTCTTGGTTTGTTTTTCAGTGGATCTTGAAATACAATTTTCCTTTTTAAAAATGTAATACTGCTAATCTGCTTACTAAAGCATTAACAGCTGGAAAAAGGTCAAAAAACCAAGTGCATCTTTTCACGTATACTTGCGCATCAGTTGAGATTTGTGTTTTTCATGAGGCTTTCACTCATTTTTAAAGTATATCCAGCCTGTTGACAAAAGAGCTTTATTTAAATGAACTATGTAATCTTTACCAGCAGTCTGTGTAGCAGATTTGACAATAAAGAAATATCTCATTACCTAGGAGCTTTGTATATTGCACAGGTATAACTTGGTAGTGGAATAGTAGAAAAAGACAAATATTAACTGGATTTTGCTAGTAAAGCTACCATTCTTGCAGTGCCAAAACCTGTAGAGTTGTTGTAATTGCCGTTGTTTGAGTTGTAACAATGAATGGAACTGATAAGGCTTATGTCATTTACATAGAATTTAGCATTCACAGTGCACTGTTGAATTAATATGATGCACATATTGGATCCTTTGATATCAGATTAACATCGTAGGAAATAGAGAAGGTGTAGATTTGGAAGTGTCTTATTAGTCTGTGTTCAACATGTAACACTAATTTTCTTAGATCTGAACACCTCAGTAGGCTACTACTGATAGCAGTGAATAGCAGCTAGCCCTTTTCTCTTAGTTGCATTTTGATCTGCTACATTTTGCAATAAACTGGTGTCTCAAGAGGCACTACTGCAGAATTACAGAATGGTGTTATATAGAATCCAGGAGGTCAGTTATAACAGTGTCAATAAGAAGTGGAATTAAATGGGTTATAGACGCTGCATGTAAAAGAGAGTTGTGTTTTTAAAAAACAAATAAGCAAAATAATCCTAGTTTCCTGTACTGTCAATACCATAAAATAACTATGAGTTTAGTTGCATAACATAGCAATCAGTTTCCTAAAAATCTATCCCTGGAAACCTTAATGTCAGCTACACACCTTTTTCATGGCACACTATGATTTCAAATCTCACCACTACTTTCTGTCGAACTTGCCATTCCAAATTATCTCTAAAAAATAAAGATTTAAATTAGATTCCCCAAACTAATGACAACAAAAAAAGAGGATAACATTCCCATTTATCTCTGGAAAGCTGAGTTTAAATTATTTAGTTGACATGACAGGGGTACAGTGTGACAGAGAGATGAACATAATATATTTCTGCAGGGTATATCCAAGAGCCTTGATATTAAACAGTACTTTGCCTTCCATTTTATGTCTTCTTCAAAGAATAAACCTGGTTTCATGTTCAGGATAAGACTGCACATGTACATAATCTTTCCAACTGTTTTTGAGAACTGATGATGCACTTTTATGACAGTACTTACCATAACTACCTCTGGTTTACTCATGTTCACCTCAGCTACATCCAGCCTATTTACCTCCAATCCTATCTACTTAGATTTCTGCCCAACATCATCTCAAATCCTGTATAATTTCACTTTGAAAATTATTTCCCCTGCAGAAGAGACAGGATTTTTTTTTTTTTCAGAATATTCCTATTAGTTTAAATATTGTATCTTGGATATATCCTACTAGATAATATTTTTCTCTGCGATAATCATCTTTGCTTTCTGCTTTGACATTTTTTAGCTTCTGGGTTGCTGTGTTTATTGCTGACATCTCAATTGGTTATTGTCAATGTTAAATGACTTAGGTTAATAATATTTCATCAAAATATAGTATTGGTAGTGGGCTGAGTCTAGTGAGACTTCTTGGAAGTGCTCTGCCCATCTGTTTCTCTCCTCTGCCTCAGCTACATATATTTTTCCATTCTTGCTTAGTCCATTTCTTCATTTTAATATCCATGATTGGTTTTAATTACTTGGTAAGAAGCTCTACATACCTACAGTAACTTTGTCACTTGCAGCTACTCTTTCTTTGAAATGTTTCAATTTGCATTTACCTGGGTTTTTTAGTCTGGAATCACCCTTTTTTCATCACCAACTCAAAGTCTCGTAGTCAGAGAAATTCCCATTCCTTGAGCCATGTAGCTGAGTTTGGTTCCTACTCTTCAGGCTGTCTCTGAAAGAAAATTCAGGAAAGGAAAAGGAAATTTCAGTTAATATTTGAAAAAAAAAAAAAAAAAACCAAAAAACCCACAACAAAACACAACCCAAATTTTTCTTCTGGTAAATATTATTGCATTGGGAAAGGTTATTCTATCTTATGGTCTAGGTTTGTATTTCCTTGTTTGATATTACATGCTAACATAGCTATGGAAAACCTAAATTAAACTATCATGGTGAGAATTACACCAGTTTTGATTAACAGTTGGATTTCTTAACCACAAATTGGCATCCTTAGCACAAACTTCACTGTTTGATCCAAAGAAACCATCCGATTTTTGCCAAGACTTGTTTCTACAGGTTTTCTGAGCACCAGTAGATGGGTAATTGTGCTGGTACACAGAGAGGCACAGTGCTGCCAGTAATGAATTTCATCCAAAACCAAAATAACATTCTAATTATAGACAACAATCAAGTTTCAGTGCTGCATTCCTGATCTAAAGTGTGACAAACCACTTTGTGAAAATGGTTTATGTACAGGGTAGAGTTACCCAGCAGTAAGCACTCTTACTTGTTTGGCAGTATTGGTTATAATCTGAACAACAACTGCAGGACCACTGAGAAGGTCAGAAATGCTCACAGAGGACAATATGGTTTTTGAAAAATGATAAAAATGGTAACATCTGCCTGTGACTATATGCAGACAATAGTTTCCCAAAGACTTACAGTTTTTACCAGAATATATTTATGAAAAAGTCACACAGAAAAATGGCATCCCCTCTAAAATGTGAGTCCCCTTTGCAAACTGCATCTAGTAAAGGAAACACCAGTATAATTTGGTAACAGAAGCACAAGAATGTATTTTGCCTAGAATTCCTAAAAACAAAAAGGGAACTGCTTGGGCTATCCAAACAAATTCAGCCTGAGGCAAACACCTGCCATGCACATTTTTAGCTCAAATGTATAAAGTTTGGCAAAATTTAAGGAGAATTTTCTTTTGAGATAAGCTTTTACTTTTTGAAAATAATGGCTTTGCCCATATTATTATCTACTATTTTCTGTATGACTGAGAATCTCACCATTTTAATGGATCAGATACTTTATATGTAAGTATGTATTCTAAATGCAGAATAATGATGAATACTTTTGTAAAATAAAATAGCATTTTATTCCTAGAGGGTCTTCTCATTCTGAGGGGTAAAAGAGAAACAAACACTTGTATTCAGATCAACTGAACCTCACTATTTAAAAACAGATAAGAGGAGAAATAGGTTTGTGATCATAACCCAGTGTGATGCTAGGATGCCATCACTGTCCAGAACTGGTAATTGAAGCAGTCTAAACAGTATATTATTTACTGAGAAAAAGCATCATGACTGAGTTCCAGGGGCTGATCACTTTGTGTTCTTAATGGGGCCATGTGCCATTTGGTTTTTAAATGAGTAAAACCCCCCTAGCTTTAGGTTCATTGTCAACTATCTCTGCAGTCAGTGCTGTTCTAGTGCCATGCAGCTAGACTCTGTAATAAAAGGCAAGCAGGTGAAAATTTTGGGTTCCTGTGAACCACCAAGTAATAAAATTAAAAATTGTTCTGGTCTAAATAAGATGCAGTTATTTCTTTCTCTTTGGGATGTTCTTTCAGTTTAACTCTTGTTTGCAATATAGAGAATCCAAATATAGTGGTAACATTAATAAATAAGGACCTAGAAACAATACCAGTGGAATAATAAATTAGGCTTGAATATGCCTGAGCTTCAAATAATATAATATACTTTTTAATCCAGTTTGGTTATTTATATAATAATTACAGGTTAAAATATTAGCTAGGTTTCATCCATATTACTGCAAGTCAGGTATGGATTAAATGAAGCATCTAGATTTATCATAACAAAAAAGTTAGAGGTGAGAACAGATTAAGGTTCCCTGAATCATAAGGTTTGTCTCTAGTAAGACAGTAATGTCAGGTAGTTCATGCATCCTTCTCCCAAATTAATGCTGATATTATCGACTATATTAGTGCCAGGTGTAAAGAAGGAATCAAGTAATTATGGAGTCATATGGTGCCCTCTGCTGTGAGTCACTGAGGGGAGCCACAAAACCAGAAGAACCATAGTGAAGCCCCAAAGCAGAAGAATGGCAAGAGCAACTGCGTGAGATCATTTATCCTCCCCAGCAGCTCCCGAAGGTATCACTGCAGCAAAGCCATTGGCTGGCTGTTTCCTTGTTTTCAGGATGAGGACTAGGAGAAGACTGCTTGCTGCAAAAATTGTCCTTCTGTCCACCTGTATCAGCTGCAGCCACGACAGATTCAAGAATGACAGAAGCAGGAATCCTGGGGATTCCTTTCCTTTTGAATCCCCAAAATCTGGATGTTGCTGTGTATTATTTGGTTTCATATTGTATTTCATTTTTATATTGGGCTGTATAATAGTTTGTTCCATATCCCCTGTTCCCCTGGAAAATGTAACATCCCGAAATTTGTCCCTGCCCATCTCCCACATTGTTCCATTCCTGGAATGTAATCCAACCCTGTTCCATGCCCACCTTATCCCTGATTGGGTGGTGGCTTGTCCCCGCCTTTAGCCTTCCCTGGATATAAACCGAAGCTAGGTGGGGCAAGCCCTCTTGGTTCAGGGAGAGGGACTGGGCAGTGGGGTCAGGCTGGGGAGGGCCACAGAAGGAAGACTGACTAAAACCCTGGTTTCCCCCTGGATCAAGTGCAGACCTTCCTTTGCCATTGACGGGGATTTGCTCTCTTTCCTAAGGGAAAGGCTCTCGGCTGCTCCTAGGTTTTGGGACCCTGAGGAAAAATCCTTCAAACTGCAGTTTGTGTCCCGAGCTAGGCGGGGTGAAAACAGAGCTGGGGGCTCCGTGAGGGAGACAAGCCACATCTGGAGCTTGCTTGTCTATTTCCTTTTTCCTTCAATCCTGCTCTCACAGGAAAGCACGCATCAAAACCAAAGTGAATTTCATATAAATATTCAGCTACTCTACATATTCCTCCACCCTGGCCACCAGAGATAGATGTTGTTACCTTCTCTGCCAGCATTTGTCTCAATGTGTTCAGAATACTAAGAAACACAGCACTGAAAAACAAAGGAGCAAACAACTATGCCATGTATTTAACCCATGCATACCATGCCTTTTTAAGTCTCTATGTCTGACAACAACATCAACAACAACAACAAAAATCAGGAAAAGCTAATAACTGTGTGTCTGTTATATGACCAAAAAGAGCTCTGCAAGAACACTATTGGTGCCTGTAGGGACAGGGAGATCATGACAAAGCCTATGAAATTTGCTTTTGGATTAGAAGTGCTCTTTAGTTAAGTTACTTGAGATTTTTATCTTTTGAATCATTCCCTCAGCTAGACCTCTGCTGTTGACTCAGGAATTCACTTGGCTCCTCCTAGGTTAGTGAGTTCATCAGTTTTTTGCAGGCAACATTATGTGATCATAGTCACAAGTTGTTACTTTCTCACAAACCTGTATTTTTGACCACATGCGTGAGTGTTATTTATGTTGTAATTCATACTGTAAAATAAAAAATTTTTGGGTTTGGTTCCATTATGTTAGGCACAATAAAATGTTTTCAAAATACGAGATTGATTTCAAAATATTATACATAATAACATCATCTATTATAGACTTGTAATTTTGGAATGAGAAACACTAGCAAGCACACTACTGGACAACAGCCATTGTAAACAGTTTCTCAATAAATATAGCAATTTTCATATAGTTAAACCTCAAAACTTTTCAAGACAAGAGATTGGATAGCCACCAAACTCAATAACCACCAATCCCTTTCACTCCTTGCTGTCAAATCCATCCATATGCTCCCCCAACCCCCGTTTTTCTTATGATATAGCAATGCAACATATCTTGCAATTAATTTAACTTTTTACAAAATCAGGATTTTGATAATCCAAAAATAGTTTTCTACTTAATTTTTTCCAGGCCTGAAGCAGGTTGTTTTATGAATATGTCCTAAGTTCTTATGTCTTACCCCTCTCTCACCTGCATTCTTTTTCAGACTTCAGAATGGTATCAGAAAAAGTGAGATCTGAAAATAGTTAAAGTAACAGCAGACAGGCAGGAAGAGACAGATTTCAGGGAAAAACAAAAACAAAAAAAAAAAAAAAAAACAAAAACAAAAAAAAAAAACCACACAAACAAAAAAAAACCCAGGAAGAAGCTCCAGTACTTAGAAAAGGTTCTTCAGACTGGAATATGTACTATTTGGGTTCAGGTATTGGCTGTGATTCAGACTGGGTTTTTTTTTATATTTCCATTGAGTTTGCTCTACCTTCCCTCATGCTATTTTTAATATACACAGGCAGAACACAAAATATTATGTACAAGGATCTTCTTTAATATTTTACAGTTTCATTTAGAAAGATGTGGTATACTCAGAGCTTCTGTGGAATCTAATGGGACTTGTGGAAACCTGGTATCTCCAAAAATCAGGCCATTAATTTTGAAAATGTGTGTTAATTACTCTCTAGGTTGTAGTAGCTCACTTGATATTACTATAATCTACATTCTTTTGAAAAAGTGCATTTTTCACCTGGCATGCTGTGCTTGCTCCTAAAGAGCAGTCATATCTTATAATGTAAAAGCTTCTTTATAACTGATCCAATTATTGACCTGTGGCATTGACCTTAACGATATGTAATATTTCCAAAGGAATGGTACAATCCATTGTGTTAATCTGGTTGGCAGGCATAGTCTTGAAGGCTTCATGATAACAATAGCTATGGAATTTATCAAAATAATTAACTTGGTGAAACACAAACCCGTGTATTTCCACTAAGCAATGAATTATGTGGTTTAAATGTCCATTTTCTGAATTACAACTATTCTAGAGTATGCAGCAGCATTTGCAGAATTTGCCAAAACCCACAGCTGTTTTCAAAACCATTCTCTTTTGGTAGATTTTCAGATCTCTTTAAAAGTTTTTGTTCTAGACTGAGACCCTGCACATGTTTATGTGTTCCAAATACTTGCAGATAAAGGAAAAACTGATTCTAGTCTTAACTGTGGATTGTAACAATCACTCCTGTTAACCGGAAGTGAAAGCCTTCAAGTAAATACTCCCACTTGGAATCAGTTCACTTAGGATCCTTTTGCACTGATGTGATTCCTAGGATGTTATCTGTTCTATACGTCAATATAAAATCCTTTTTTTAAGTAGTGTCACTCTCAGCCATCACATTTGGTGCAATTTAGTGCTGTTAGATGCTTTCATGTCATGTGGTTATAGCTGCGTAGATTAATAGGAACTTCTATATGGAAATTTCTTTCCTGTTATTGTTCTCCCTGAGCAGTTGATGGCTAAGTTAATTCTCTTTAGTTTTGTCACGCACTAAAGCACACATTGCCAAGCTATGATAAGCTTTACATGGGGAAAAAAAAAGCCCTTGTGTCCATCAAAGTCTTAAACTTGTATTTTAAACTTTGGCCTGACCTGATGTGCCATTCAAAACGCTTCAAAAGATTATTTTTTTAAGAAAGGTTCAATATGTCCCGAGGCTATCGGTTTTGAGTTAAACTGGGTGAAGTAGAAATATTTTACTCATCAGCTTTGCAGTCACAGAGTTTGCCTCAGCTAGAACAAAACTGCTGAGGCATTTAGAGAAAATTAACCCCCCATCCTGGCAGCCAGATGTGACTGGTTTCTGATGAATGCACATGAGTGGGCTGAAAAACCAAGAGACTGTGAAATTCCTGTCAGGTCCGCACAGCGCAGAATGGGCTATTGACTGCTTTCTATATTTCCCTCCATCATTCTTCTTGAACGCTGCCATTAATTTCCTCTCCTGCTCTGACTTGGGAATTTAATTTTTTTTCTTTTTTTTTTCCTGTTGGGATTATTTTTTTTCCCCCTCCTTCCTCCCCCCACCTACCTTCTCGCCCGTCGCCCCCGACCCTGACCCCCGTTGCTGGCGCATCTGTGGCCGTTGGTGTTGGCGCTGCTGGCGCGGCCGCTGGCGTGGCTGTCCCAGCTGCAGGGACGATGGAGCAGGGCCATGCTGGCCGAGCTGTGGAGCCTCTCCAGCGAGGCCTCTCCAGCCAGGCTGGGCTGGCAAGGATCCAGGCAGCCTCTCAGGAGAATGCTCAGAAAATATTAGCTGTGCAGGTAGGTGATTGCAGGGAAGTCAGAAAGATCATTCTGATCTAGATTGAAAAGCAAATGATGGGTAGTGTGATGAAGCATTAAAACCATATCCCATCAGAGTTTTATAAATTTTTAACCTCTTTAATAAACTGGAATTGCATGAAGGATGAATTCAGTAAGTTAGCACATATACCATGCATAGATTGAAAAAAGAGGGGGAGATTAGATTTATTTCTCACAAACCTTTGAGAAGATTATTATAAATACATTGAATATAAATAGTTGAAACACGGAGTGGCACTGCTACTGCTGCTCTGTTGTTTTAGATGCTATTATGTCCCGTTTTGTGCAAATATTATTTCCTTGGTAAACACTATTGTCGTTTTCACTGTATTCGTATTTAATATCTTTGTAAGAGGACTATTTTTAAGAAGTATTGCACTTTTCTAACTCAGTTGTACAATAATTTCCCCTTATTTGTAAAAAAGCAACATTGTGGAGATATGAGATTTAAAAATGGTTTCCAACGATATATGGTTTTTCATTTTAAGTCTTGTTCCCCAGATAAATATGTTTATCAGAGAAAATAAGTGTTATACAGTATAGTTTGAATGTTCATGGTTTTTTTGTCTCGTGCTATGGTATCTTATTTATATTTCTGTAAAGCCACTCCTTTCAATCTCTTCCCACAGTTAATGACCACAACCAGATGGCATTTGTGAAGGGTTTTTAAAAGACTTAAGTGAAATATTTCTTCACACTCATTCCTTGCAAAAGAAGTTACACTGCTGGTGCAGCTGTAGTGCAGCACATTCTTGGGATCTCTGGGTCTAATTTTTATCAGTCAGGCTTTGTTGTCTGATGCGGGAACAATTTTACTGCATTTTAATATTATGTTATTACACATCACACTTATTTTCTGATGAATTAAAGTAAAATCTAACTCGAATAAGTTCTAGGATCTCATTAAGTTGTACCAGTAAAATGATCTCTTTTCAGTGTCTCACTAAGAGGATTTTTATTTTAAAATTTTAATTTTCCATATTTTTTCTATGGAACCATATATGTTGTTCTATATATGCTCTACTTATGTGAGACATTTAGAAAATCCCAATCATATCAAAATCAGAAATTCAGTATAAATAATTAAAATAAAAATATAATCAGATTTTATACTTTAGTAATTGGTTTTATGGAATGTGTTTTTATGGAATTCTATAGAATTTTGGGGTTGTTACATATGCCAAATATTGCACTGATCTCTGTGTCAGTGAAAATACTTTTTTCATTCAAATTCCTCATTTAGAATTTGAAAAACGGGAAAGGCTTCCCTTTTGTTTTTTGCTGGAGGGACTTCTCAGGTGATTTTTGATCTCTCCTGTGTGAGTAGAAGAGCAGGGGTGATCTGTGGGCATCCCAAAGGTCATGAATGACAACAGGGGTGAAGCCACAGGTGGCAGATGGTTTCCTCACACACAGATTTTAGCATTAATTTAATGTTCTGCGATATTTTAATAATTATACTGCAAACTTCATCTGCATTGAAACTCCTTTGTCAACAACCAGTCCTTGCAGCAATCTTGCAGCAATGGATGAGTGTGCAGAAAACCTTCACTTCAGCACGCATTTTTCCATGCGTGCTGTCCCTGCTGAGAACCAGTGTTGGTAATTCTTGTCACCCAGGATAACTCAACAGCTGGAACCAGGCCTAAACTAAGTTTTTAGGTGTAAGACCCAGTACCATTTGGGTGTGATCAGGTCTGAGTAGCTCAGAGCTACCAGTGACAATGTCTTGTTCAAAGTGTGGAAAATGTTCTGTTCCCTCTCTGCTTTCATTATCCATTACAGTTTTCTTATATTCTGATCCTTTTCTGGTATTCTGATAACCTTGCTATGTTTTTATATGGTTTGATAGATAATAACTTAAAATCTAAAAAATGCACAAGGAAAAAATATAAAATGAAAATGGAATTAGTTCAGCTAAAAGCAATTACCAAGGGGTGTAGTAGAGAGGACTTCCCTTCAGCAATGTGCTGGTTTTATTTTTGGAGATCTTGGAAGTTGTTCAATTATATAAGGTGTCTTTGTATATCTGTGTTATTGTCAGATCAATCTCTTCTTCTGCCGATTAAGTTCTCTCATTGATGACATTGACATAGTGGCACTCATGTCCAAAATAAAATCTGACAGTTGTTCGACTCCCTTTCTTTTCTCTCAGCCAGAAATATCCCGAGTTTGTTGTTCCTACTGACCCTCTTACATTAAAGTATGAGGATGAGAACACGCTGCACTGAGAAGCTTGTGACAAAACAGCGATTCCTGCTAATCAGAGCTTCTGTTCCAGTATTTCCTTGACCAGAGCAATCAGGAGCAGGTGAATGACAGAGGAAGAGTGCATTAGGAGAGGCAGTAGATACAGTACATTGGCTGCCTAAGTGTTTTCTAATATTTTACAGAAGCCGTGACCTGGGTGAGATCCAAAAAGAGACTTAAAAGCAGATAATGGAGGAGGTTTCGGCCTTTTCACCAGGTGCTTTTTAACTACCAACACCCTCCAGTTATATCCAGCAGCAGAGTTTTGGGAGAATTGTGATGTGAAAATAAAGAGCTGCCTCAGAACAGAAGACAGATTTGACCAGAGGTTTCATCATTACTTGTCAACACTAGTACTGTTTAGTGACATGAAAAGATTTAAAAAAAAAAAAAAAAAAATCAGACTTTTAAATACATATTTATATATATGTATAAATACATTTTTTTGTTTTGGTTTTATAATGATCTTTTTAGCCATTTTGCTTTTTCAATATTTCATATTTGCATTGGAAACAGGAATAATTAAATTATTATGTAGTGTCTGTATGTTTTCTGAATACACTTCAGGCAGAAAATGAAATTTTGACTTAAGCATTTCAATTATGATCTTAGAGAAAGGGATAAGATATTCTTTCGTATTAAAAGCAAAGAATAAATATGTTTGCAATCAAATCAATTGCTAGTACAGAGATCAATGACTGAAATTATTTATACTTCCAATTTTAGTTCTTTCTCTATTTCATTCTTCTTTAGAGCAAAGTGCAGGGCTTTTTCTTGAGTGAGACTATTTCATCTTCTGATACTCTACTTTCTTAAAAACTTCTTAATTTTTAAAAAATTCTTTACTACCTCTGATTGCAACCAGTAGCAGAATTTGAGAGATTACAATCTAGAGATGTTTTTGATTTGAGAGAATGCGCTAGAAGTGCTTTAGAAGCGCATCAGCAATGCTCTGCTCTTTTTTCTGGGAAGTTTATATAGATGCACAACAGCTCTGCAAAGAGACTTTGCTTTTATTTTGGTAGTCAAAGGAAGTTCTATGTGCTCCAATATGGAAGTACTTTTCAGCTGGTTTACCATCACTGTCAGCAGAGTCTATAGTGTGCTGGAGGATTTCAACCTTCAAAAATCCTTCAACAATTACTAAATAAATTTTAATCCAGCAGAAAGTAATAGAAATAATCTCTTTGATTTTGAAAAAACCTGAAAATATGTAAAACCTTTTGTACTTAGTGTACAGGCAAGGCATTTATTATGTTAATTACTTTTGCTTTTCCAGTAATGTTTTGGAGTTTCAATAACTTGGCTCTTGAGTAAGTTCAATTAGCTATCTAATTGCAAAAATGATATATGATGGCACATGTAGCTTTAGTTGGGACTGTGCCTGTGCTTTAATCCTGACAGTCTTCAATTTAGACCATCCTTTTAGATGATTTATCTTGACTATAGTTATATCAGAATAATTTTGGGAGTCAAAGTGCTATGGGAAAAAATAACATCATTGCTATTCTCATTGTAAGTTTAAAGGTTTTCACACGTACCTTTTCTGATGGGTGGCAAGACAAAGATACCTTTTTATTAAATGCAAGATTATTGGTTTAATTTTTAATGGATCAGCAGCTTTGATAACCATTCACACCAACACAAAGTGATACAAAAATAGATCATCAGAATTTAGAGTTTAGAAATCCACTAGTTGCTAGCAGCTTTATCCGTTTTCATTAGGTGGACATAGCTACATAAGGCACCAAGGAATAAGGCAGCAATCAATCCGAAGTCTGTCACTCTGACTGAAGATTGCTATGGTTATTTGTATATTTTCTGCAGTTTTACTCAAGTTGCTTGATTAGGTTGAATATTTTAAAGTTTTGGGCAAAGCTATTGTAGTTCAAAATAACTCCACTGTACTGAACTACATCAGTTTATTCCAGAAGAGTTTTGGTGTTTTGTCTTTATTCGAGCAATTTTTCAGAGGCCACCAGAGAAAGGAGTGACTCTTCTTTATTAAGGCTTTGAATTTTTGGTAAATCTTCCACAGGCATCTCAGTGGATACTTAATGGAGGAAATCTTTTACTGACTGTGCAGAACTGTGCTCTTCATGCCACCCCATTCTACCTCCTTACAAGAAATTCAGTGCAGTTCCACTAAGGCCGGGAGCGACTGAAACCCTGCATGCTACCAGCAGATTTACCCTTTTGCTCTCTGAAAACCACACATTCTGAACTTGCTTCTTAGCTGTCAGATGGTAGCCAGTTTAAACACATCTCTTGTTCTTCAGCTTATTAACACAGGTGTGTTATGGTGTCCCTCAGGGCTGATGCTCTTCAAAATCTGTATGCCTTCTCTTTTATTTTTCTCTGTTATGGGTTGAGTTATCACCATTTATGCTGATTGCACTCAGTTGTGTCTTTTTTGCCTGCTGATTTCACTTTAGCAGTCTTGCTGTTTCTGTCTTGTCTTGGAGACATATGGGGTTGGATGACAGATAATGTTTCTTAAGGGGACATGGCTGCACACCTTTTAATTAGTTCTAAGCTTTTGTGTTTATTCACATTTATTCATAATAACCATTTAAAATGTAGAAGTTACATTTTTCTGGGTTTAATATTCATTTATAAAATATTTATTTTGTACAGTGCAGGGGAATTGAGACAAGCTGTTTTTGCTTTTGCTCTCAGGGGTAATTCTTATGAGTTGAAAAATGTGTTACTTAGCTAATCATGTTCTAAAGAAATATGGAAATCAGCATCCAGTGTATAGTTCCTAAAAATACATTGTTTTCCTCTCAAATGCTTATGAATCTTGCATAATTGCATCCAGAATTCTTCAACATATGATCTCACATTTTGTTTAAATTCTTAAAGCAATTATTTTCTCTAGATTTTTCTATATTGAGTTGATGACCCTGGCAAACATTCACCAAAATCTTTGAATTTGCGTACTGTGTAGGCTTAGTTGGCAAATACAGCTGCCATGGCATGGACAGTAAAAGTTCATGACCATTTATTTTTTTACTGCATGATGAAAGTGACCCTTCCGGTGAGAGAATGGAAACTAATCTCAAAATAAGCCAAACTCCTGGAAGAAATTAGAACTTGCTTGATTTCTTTGCCTCATTTTCATGGTCTGTGATTTTGCTTATCACATGGCAAAACTCCAATATCTTTGTGTGGACATTATTTCCTTCACCATTTTTTAAGTGAAATGTACATATAATTTGGCACAACTCAGCTCCATTTAGGTTTTTATGCTACTTATGCCCTAATGCACCAAGCTTCTTAAGCTTCTCATAAACCCTTTCTTCTTCAAAGCTTTATACCCAAAGGCTTATATAACCAAAATAATTTCCTGGCATGCATAGAAGCACCAAACTATTTCAATTCTCCAATGGCTTCATTTTAGAATTTTACTATAAGAAGTCAATATGATATTAATCAAAGGGTTCAGAAACGTGGCTGCCACCTAAAAGCTGTAGTATGTAATAGGAAGACAAACAGTTCTCTTAGCCTGTTAATGATGAAGACTAGAAAATTGCCTCTGCAAATTAAAAAAAAAACCAAACCCCAAAAAACTAGTTTCATGTTTTTAAGTTTAACCCAATTAATTTTCTTTTGGAGAGGAATCATTTAGTTTATTTGCAGGTATACATTTTTAATATAGAACATTTGTGTACTAATGTATTTTTTGTGTACTACAAGTTATGACCTTGCAGAAAATGGAAGGATGACAGCTAATCTAAAAGGTTTATTTTAAAATTTCTTTTGACATGAGAGTTCCTAACAGTTACATTTTTTCACTATTCAGCACCACTTACTGGAACTTTGTATATTACCAGAATAGGCCTAAATGTCCACTTTCTTACACTTGCTAACATGTACACACAGAAATGTCTTAATAATTTAAAATGTGCTGACAAATAGAAATGTATAGAACTTTTTTTCAATAGTAAAATATAAATTCACTGTATTAAGAGTTAATTCAATGTAACTAGATATCTGACTTTAAAGGATGATTAAACTCTTTTTCATTCAGCAATTTTTTTTTCCTCCAAAGAGATTTCTTACCCAGAAATTCTGCATATGAATTCTTGTTCTTTCCCCTTGTAGACTTGATAGCTCACATTTGTGGGTCAAACACTCAAAACTCCAGTCAAATCTGAGGAACTGGCAGGCATGTTCTCTCTGCTCTTATTGTCAGCAGGGCTGCTCAAACCAGTAGGTCTTAAAAGACAAAAAGAGAGGATCCACAGGACTTCCAGATTCTTAAAAGGTGATTCCCTGGGTCATGTCACTGCTACATCAGTCTTTAAGCCTCAGATTGTGCTCCCTGACTGAGAGATTTTAATGCTCAATGGAATAAAAATGTGCTGAAACCCTTACAATGAACTGAGAAGTTTTAAAAAAATTGTTGAAGTTGAGTTGCTGTTTTCTGGAATCTGAGGACAATTGGATTTCAGTTTCTTGAAGTAGCATACATTTTACCTTTTTACATGAGTAACTAAAACTCAGGTTGAAATACATAAAATAATCTGAATAAAATTTCTATAAATAATTGCAGTCCTAACATTTCTAAATTGAGTACTGAGTTTTTTTAATAATTTTCTTGCAAGTTGGGGGTTTTTTTTAGGTTTTTTTTAACTCTTACCTTGATCATCAACAGAGATAGTAACAATAAACTTAATCTACCACTGTAATTATTGGAGTAAATATCAACTGTTGTAGACTGATGTGTACTGTGACCAGTAAATTCATTAATTTACTGGTCAACTTTATGTCTAATCAAAGTCCCTCCAGCTCACAGCATCTGCTTTTCCCAACCCAGTTTCTGTGCTGCATTTCAGCCCGTATTATTGATAAATCTCCTTCCTGCACCTGACTCATTCCCAGACTGCAGTACCAGACATTTCTGCTCTCCCTTCATGCTTCCTTTCTAGTCTCTGGCACTGCCTGTTTCCATTTTCCTCTGTTTCTTTGCTACTCTCTCAAGTCCCAGCCTACATATTTTTTTCCCAACCAATGTTCTCCTTCTTCTGCCTCTCAGCCACTGAGACCTGCCAGTTCCAGGATTTACTCTGACCTGACAGATCACTGACAGGTTTCCTTCTCTGCAGCTCAATTCTATAAGCTTATAAACCTTCTTTAAACCTAGCTGTTGCTCCATGTTGGCTCTTTTTCAGTTGTATTCAAATCAAACTATTTCTTCCTCCTCCTCCTCTCCAGACAAAATGAGAGCACAGGCAGGACACCTCTAGTATGAAGCCCCTAGACCCAGCTCAAACCACATCCGTCCTGAGATAACTACTGCAGGAGAAGCATTATCTCTCACCAGGCTCAAGTTTGTAAAAATATGTTTTTCAGAGCTACTGAGCTCAAGTTCATGTTTAGTAATCATGGGCAAACTGTGTTTTCAGAGCTCAATGACTAATTTTTGTTGTTGTTGTAATTTAAAAAAAAAAAAAAAAAAAAAAAAAAGGCGTTAGAACGGATCTTATAACAACAAATCTTGACAACTTTCACAACATAATTCTCTCAGTCCTACCTTCAGTTCAGGGGGAGTCCTTCCTATTAAAGGGAAATTCGTTGGAGTGATTCAAAGAGAGTGTTTCAAAATCCGGAAATAAATAATTCAAGTTCTCCCTAGCAAACTGGACAGGCATCCTTGAACCTCTGTGCCAACCTCAGCTGTCTTGGTTTTAGTAGGTGTGTTATGGCTATGTGGGACAGTATAGGAAAGCAGATACATAACCAAAATGTCTCAAGTTTTTTATTAGAGTTCTGTGAAAAGTTTAAGGCTAAGTTATAGGTAACACTGAGTTTTACGATGATGATTCTGTAGCTCATCAACCTCTCTTTTGAGACCTTAGCCAAACATGACAACCTCTCAAAGATCAATAATTTGGTTCACAATATTCCCTTCTCAAGTGAAACCACAATCGTTTCACATATACTTGCTCCTTCCAGACACCAGTGGCTTTTTCAAGTGACAAGAAAATACAACAATGATCCAACAAGTAAGACGTTTATTCAGTTGTTAAGGAAATGAAGCAACATTTCATAGTTTTGCTTCTCCAGCAATTGACAGAAACTTCCAGCGTATAATTAAGAAAAGTTAAATAAATCCCATTTGTAGGAAGACGAGATTAAGAATAGGATTTATGAAGTTATTCTGTTGCCAAATGAACAAACGCTTAGCTCTGGTTTTATAAGTAAAAACTACGGAATTTAATTTCTTTATCCATTACAGTGAGTAAAGGCTCAGAGAAATGACATTTTAAATTAATGATTCAACCTTACAACATCACTTTGGGTTATTTGAAGTTTAGTAACCTCCTTCTACCCATTTTAAACATATATCAAAACACAGGTTTAATGATAAACTGTTTACATGTTGAAAGCTCCTTCTTGGCAGCTCTTCTGTTTTTGTCGTCACCTGAATTAATTATGGTAGCTCAGAACATCTCTAGCAAACATGATGATATATCATAGATTATAAACTCATCTGCGGAACTCTTAACTATGGTTGAGAAGTAGATTATTTTGTTTAAAGACAGCAGTTTAAAAATTTAGACATTTAATTTAATTATCCTCTCCCAGAAGTATAAGAAGAAATCAGAATCCTAGAGTGAATACCATTATACTTGCATAAGAAAACTTACAGAAGCATTTTTGCTTCAAACTCAATAATTTTGCTTATAATCACTAACTATGTTTTTGTTTTACAGAACCAGTATGATTTGGAAAAAGAATAAAATTGCTTTTAAAGTGCAAAAATAATTATGAACCACTTGAAATGTAATGTCTGTATTTTATTTCTCATCAGAATTCATTAGTGTGTAACATCAATAATTTAGCCCATCATTTGCCAACACTGACTTGGCTCAGTAGTTCAATCATGTAACCCTGTAAACTCACTTTCCATTAAAATGAATGTTGCTGACAAAGGATAACTAAAGAGATACTTCATTTATTAGCTAAAGAGATACTTCATTTATCAACATTTTTAAATTAGAAGTTTGGGACCACAGACACTTAGCTGGATAAATTATTCAAAAGGATCTTTGCATTAGGCCTAAAGATGTTTATAGAATCAAATACAATGTTATCCAGAATTATAACAGCCTTTCATTTGTGTAACATGTAATTCACAGTATAATATTCCAGAAACCAACAGAGCCACCTGCAGAGACTCAAATGACCTACCGGTACGAAATACTGTCTGTCATGTGCAAAATTATCAAATGTGTAATATCCCATCTTTTGATTGACTCAATCAACCATTTCATACGAAAAATTCCTAACAAGAAACTTCTTGCAACAGGCAATATAATCTTCCCAAGTTGCATTTGAGGAATTAAATGCTTTACATTATTTTACCCTGTGCACTTTCTTTAAACCCAGTGAATATCTTCTCCAAATGTATCCTTTAAAAATATTCAGGGTTTAGATGTGATGCCTCAGCTTGTTGCTTCTCTGGCCTTTTTCCTTGCTGCCCATTCTTTCTTACCAGAATACTGGATCCATTTTCTGAACTTCAGTCTTTTTTTTTTTTTTTTTTTTTTTTTTTTTTTTTTTTTTTTTTTTTTTTTCTTTTTTTTTCTTTTTTTTCTTTCTTTTCTTTCTTTCTTTCTTAATTAAATAGGCACCTGTAGCATGAGAGGACAAAGTTATGAATTAAATAAAATCCTCACATGGTATGTCTTTTGCCTATGCCTGGGAAGATGGATTGGGAAACCAAATCTTTCCTAAGGATAAATCAGTAAACATCTGTCAGAGGAGCGACATAACATGACTGTCATCTGACTGTGTACTCTGGAGGGCTGCTGCTAACGCTACAGAAGGAACCAATTAAGGACAGAAGCAGAAAGCAAATAAAAATGTTACCTTTTCAGTTGGGTCAAACCAACACATGGCTGTATAATTTCCCTTCCTCTTTTCTATCTACCTAAATTCAATGTATATGGTTTGTCTGTAATTATTCCTGTCCTTACTCCTTTCTCAAACTTTGTGCTGGAGAGACAAGAATCACTCCTCCTTAAAGTGAATCCTTTGTGCTCACAGGTCTTATAAATATGTTTTTGTGATACTCCAGGCTGATGAGTGAGGGATCAAATTTAGATCCTTGCTTTCAAGTGTTCTCTTAAACGTTTTTTCCAAATTGAATAGGATATTCTTCTGAGCCCAAGCACTGTGGGAACTGAGCATGCATGTGGTATCAGAGCAGAAATGTGCTTTTGAAACAATTTAAAAGATGCTGCTATCAGCTGATTCAGGGTTCTGAGGAGCTTTGCACAAAGAAACTGCATGAAATTTTTCTCTGTTTCCTAAGGTGAGAGTGGGTTGGAAAGAACTACACCTTAGAGAACTACTCATTTGTCAAGGATGATTTTGAAGACAATGAAAACAGAAGAATTTCTCTTCCAGTAGTGCTGTATTTCTCACTCTATAATATTCAGTATTGCCACATGGATATGCAGTCAGTATAGTATCATCATTTAGCGTCACTTTTGCTGCATCTACTGGCCCTGGAGCAGTAACCTGTGAGCTGAAGGCTCAGGAAAAGAGTTTCTTTCTTGCACTTAACTCCTCCAAAACTGTGATGGGTCATGGCAGTTTCATGAGTCACGTTAACATACCAGCTTGTCACAGATGTCATGGATCCCCCTGAAGCAATCTTTGCAGTATTCTGGCCCTCCTGTCTGGTGGAGGAACTACCATCTTGGACGGTAATGTTCTTGGGGACATGATGGAGAGAGAACAGAGCAAGACACTCTGTGACTTTCCCCTTCCTGCGACACTCCTTATCCTTGAGTAGTACAAGATGTCTTTATGGCTGCTCAGTCCTACAGAGACCTTAATATCTAGTTTCAGAGATTCTGAGTGAATTTGTTTCTCGGTTAATGTGAAGCTTCCTTTTCTTGGGTTTCCATGTGTGCTACAAGGACAAGAGGAGAAATAAATGACACAGTGGAGACTCAGAAGCATGACCTTGTGGTTGCAGGGAGGGGTTCTGAAATTTAGGAATACTTACTGAACATGGGGAATTCTGGAAAAAAATGTCTGTGGTCTGATCTCATCTGTCTGGTCTGGTATAGGAAAATATTAGGAAGAAATATTGCCTGTATTTATTCTGCCTTTATACTCTTCTATACATGGCCTCTCATCATGATTGTTACTGGGTGGATTAGATGGACAACAGGCTTGACTCCACATTGCAGTGTGCATGTGAAGCTATTACGATTGCTGGTTTCTTAGGCAATATATACATTTTCCAATTTTGTATTCACATTTTATTTCTCTTTATGATTATTCCTGTGGGGGTTTTGCATACTTTTCTGGTTATCTTTTTGATTTACTGTATCTTCCCATATTTCAGATATCCTTCATCTGCGGCAAAAGATGGTGTGGAGCGGTTGATCCTTTTGCCCCTCAGGCAGCACTTTAAATCATTTACTTCTTAGGAACTCCTTTCTAAGTAAATTTTAACTGCAGTGTATGTGAGAACAAGTTTGTTCCACTAAATGGGAATCATAACTGCATCTGTAACACACCTAAGAAGAAGCTAATTCTCCAGGCATCCATTTTACAATACCTCCAAGTTACAATACTCATCAAACATTAATATTTTGCACATCTAAAGTAAAATGCTTGAGGATAAGTTTTAGGGGAATTTGAGATTCAAGTCCTCTCTGGGCAGTTCCTATTCGACTACAGGCATGATGTTTCAAGAAAGGAATTTACACGGCCAAAGTTCATTCCTTGTTCTCTTCTTTTTTTCCCCCTCCAGCAAATGAGTCCTTCTAGGTCTCCAAAAAGGAGTATTGTCATAAAATGTTTCAAATGGAAAAGAATGAAGTTACTCACCTGTTTAAAAGTTTTCAATCTGGCTCAAATATCCTCATGTCATGCCTTGCTATTCCTGGAAGACGTTAGGTAGAACAGCTGACAAATGGAAAGTCGGTAGGCACTACAGGGGCTGGGGGTCTGATTTTCACAGTTTACTTATTTTAATCCCATTAGTTTCATTACAATTACACCTAATTTAGGTCTGTGTGAAAATCAAGCATTAAGATTGCCTTTTATTTTTAGTCTTTATTTCTTATGATTTGAGAGCAATTATTAGCATATGATACTGTCAAACTAATGGAGAAAATTGAAGATAAGTGACCGTATTTTATGTCATTGTATATTTAAAATAAATGTTTTTAGTTTCTAAATTTAAATTCTATTTTTCATTGAAACACTAATAAAGCACAGGACTGTCATAAACTTAATTTACTCATTACATTGTAAAATTTAGACTTTCTCCTTTCTTTCTTACAAGTTGAACTTCTTTATGATAAGATTTGAAAATTTTTCTGTAACCCAAGGCTTCAAAACCACTTGATCGAAATGGCAACCAGAATAAAATCAAGCACTTCCTCAGCTATGCTGAGAATCAAATTACTCCCACTGAAGTCTACAGCTTAATTGAAAATTCATTTTACATGACTGTAATCCATTTATTTAAATCATTCATGTAAATGAGATCAGAGGTAAAATGTACAGGTTGTTTTTGTTGTGGGGTATTTTGGCTTTGCGGTTTGGGATTTTTTATTTCAGGATTGACAGAACACATCCACAGCTCTCAGTTTTCACTTAATAGGAATCCACATGCATGCTCAAACTTGGTCCTACACACAAAAATCAGTATCATTTTTCCAGTAAATCAGCAAATAAAATTTTCCTTTAAGGCAAAGTAATCTTAAACATTTTATTAAATCTGTTTTGAAATCAAGTCAGTGTCATTAACAAACTATCATTTGATGATTAGTTTTTCCTCTTGTAAACTTTAGTTATTAAAAATGACACTCAGCTACAATATATATTAATATTACTTGTATTTCATTACTAAAAGATAGTAGTAGATACGTCCTGCTCAGGCCAGTGTCTAGCCTCAGAGGAGGACATCAGCTGCTACAATCTGTGCAGCTCTTTGTGCATGGCCCTTCATCATATGGCCAGGTTCTAGAGAGGAACAGAACAGAAATGTACACATATTTAGCATTTTGTATTGATTGAATTGAAATTCCTCCCTGCTCAACCCACAGAATTTATATTTGTGCTTCTGAGCCTGCCTCTATAGAGAATCACTAGACACTGAAGTCCAGTTCTCTAAATCATACCATTAATCTTAGAACTTAAAATTTATCTATTTTGAAAGTAAAAAAAAGAAAGAGGAGGAACATAAGTGGCATCTCACAAACTCACCTTTGTGGCTAGCTGATA
>NC_053450.1:43954549-44012049 GCF_015227805.2 Hirundo rustica
TAATTTTGATAAAGTGTCCAGTCTGTATTGGTAAAGACCAAAGAAAAATGAATACAGCTTAATCCCAAAGGTTGATTTTGAATACAAAAAAGATTGTCTTGATTGTCCACAGATTTCTGAGAAGCCTATGGCAGAATTTTAGACGGAGTAATTTTTTGGATGAAGTTACCAAGAAAATAGGTATCCTCAGAAAATTATTATTAATTTAAATGAATTTGGATCAGGCCCCTCAGTGAACTTTAGGAAATACTGTAAGCTCGCTTTATTTCACTGGGTGATAATTGTTTAGGAAAGGACATATTTATCACAAGATGGAAGAATTACTTGCCAGTTTGACTCCCTGTTGCAGTAATGTGGATCTAAACTGCATTATATTGGGATTTTTGATGGGGAGAAAAAGAAGGAAAGAGAGGAACCAGTGTGATTTACAGAAAATAAAACAGGTTCACCCATTTCCTAGTTACGGTCATTAACAGTGGTATAATTGTGCATAGTCATTGGTCCTATTCCTAGTGTACATTGCTAGAGGCTAACGAAACTTTGCATCTGCATAGAAATTTAGATGCAAATATGAATTGTGTTCACTGGTATGACTAGTGTAAAGTAAACAAAGGCTATTTCTATTGTATATTTAAGGTTGAGAAACCTATTTTGTGAACAGCATGCTATCAGCAAAGACTTCACAGTTATTAAGTAACTGCAAAAGGACATGGTCAGGTCAATGATGGGAAAGGAAAAAGCCATATATAAAGAGCACAGCAGTGTTGGGATATTGATAGGCACTTGTGGTTGTCCCCATCTGGGAAAACTGCAATAATTCTCTCTCTGCATCATGATTTCTGTGTTTTAAAACAAAACAGAAAGGGTTGTGGAGGGAAGAAAAAAGGATCTGAATGCCAAGCAGTAATGTGAGGATGAAGAATATAGAATGTTAGAGCAAAATGGATGGATTGATTTCTCATCATTTTTCTACTGAAGAATTAAATTTGCAAGGTCATGTTGTGGCTTATTAAGTCAGAGGCATATCAGTGAAGGTAACTGGATTCAGATGAGTTCCCATCCAAGAGATATTTAAAGCAGTGAGTTCCCTAAATATATGTACAAAACAGTGTTGTCTAGACTCATGTTGCATATTAAATCAAACCTTGAATTCCAGGAGTTAAAAGACCTTATTTTAGGCCCTCAACAAAAAATCTGACCTGAGCTCTGAGATCCACCTTCCCAGATATACTTAATGAGAGAACACTGTATTTCATTTCCTATGACTTCCATGTACTTTATTCTTTTGTTTCTATTTGAAATTCTCCACCAAATCTTGTAATAGCAGAAGTTTGCTTTATAAAATTCCCATGGCTCACTAATACACAGTTGTGGTAGAACAAACACAAACCGTCCTGGTTACCTGAAATCAGGACTATGCATCTACTGAACATATTAGATAAGGGCTTTAATTACTTTATATAAAACAGATGTATTTCAGGTGTGTTTGCAATCAAATGTGGGAAGAAAAATTCAGAATGTGGAAGAAAGAGATGAAAGAGAGTGTAGAAGATTTTATTGTAGAAAAGTTCTAGGAAAATTTCTGAAAAATCTGTACTGTAATTTTTTTCACATGCTAATAAATTTTCCCTATTAGCCTTCATATTTTTATTTTACTAGTTTTCTTGATTCCTTCACTGCACGGCAGAGATAACTATCATTTTAGATCTTTTAAACTGTTTCAGAAATGTCTGTCAGATGGTTTTGATTGAATTTGTTGTTAACAGCTCACAGCCTTAGCTTTAGGAATCCAACTGTGATATGTAAAAATGGTATCTCAGAAGCTTTCTTTTAGCCAAATGCCCAGTTTGCAAAGTCCTAAATTATTCAGTTCTCCTTTTTTATTTTCCCCAAAAACCTATCTAGAACTGCTGGCGCAAGTATAGCCTGGGAATGAGCAATGTGTACACGACACCCAGATTTTTATCTTCTTTAAAAACTGAATTCATATTAGCCTCTGAATAGGAAGCCGAATTCATGTAACATTGAAATGTTAGGTAGGAGGGGAAATATTCACCAGATTTTTTTACTCTGTAATAGCTCCTAATATGCTTCTAATATGGCTGAAACAATGTGCAACTTTAGCATATTTCATGGAAAATAATACACAAATACCTATGGTTTGTGAAACCAAGATTCCTCTCCCTTTTATTTAAACCCACTTCTTAAATCCCATGAGCCTTAATTCTGAGGATCCTTTGTGGCTCAGCTGGTCCATGTGTGCACCATATTTCATCTACTTCATGTTTACACACTGACCTCTAGGACAGGGCTACGGTTGTTTGTCATGGGGATCCCTTTGTACATTGCAGCACACGTGGAGGAGAAATTGTGAATAAAAATGTGAGAGGCGTACTGGACAAAATTAAGACCCTGTGAAAGCCATAAACCTTTTGAGTAGCTTATTATAGGCCAGTTCACTACCCAAAATGCAATTTTAATACAAAAGCTTAAATGCCATCCTGGTACTCTTTCTATCAACTGGATCTTTTTATTCTAAAAATACTGCTTTTAGAAATTCAAGAGAAAACAGCTGGGGAAGGTGAGTTCTCTTTTCCTGCATAAGCTGAATTCTGAGCATTGGGGAAATATTATCACCCTAAAGGAGGAGCAAAAATCTTTTTGTCCATTAGGAAAGGCTCTCTGACGGCAGTATACCAGCCTGTAAAGGTTCAGGGCTTTGCCTTGTCAAGGTCAGACAAACATTTAGCAAATAGCTTTGAAAAATAAGCAGTTGTGAAGGACAAAAGAAACAGAATGATTTGACTTCTTTGGATACCACATGTGTTGTGATATTTAGCTTGCAAATGATGAGGAGTCAATTTTACAGGACTACTTGGTGTAAAAATTTTAATCTTAAAAATGTTATACCCATTTGGTCTTGTATATACAGCAATCTGGTTTTCCATTTCTTTTAAAGAAAAATTAAAACATTGAAGTGGGGTTATAACAGCTTCTTTAATTTTTTTCTTTATTTTAAATTATGCTTATTCACCCATACATTCTCTCTCTGAGTATTCATTTAGAAGGAAGATTTTGCAATAGTCACATTTAATTTATCAGGGTGCAATAATTTGTGTTTCCCAATCATCTTGCAGACTTTGGTTCATTATACTATTGTTTCACATGAGTAAGTTAGCAAAGTTTGGATTGATTGACTCTAATTAACTAAAACTGGTTCCAGGCTGTGCATCTATTGTCATGGTAGCTAGCCACAAAGCCCCAAACTGTTCAGTAATGGCAATATAACGTACTATCAATATGAAAACTCTGGCAAATGCTTAATGTCGGGCTTGTCAGCAAATGAAAATAGCAACAGCGGAGGAGGGAGAAAAGGGACATTAGGACATGCATGTCTCAGAAGGCTTGGATAAAATGCAGCCATTCAGAGATGCTGGTGCTCTGATCTCACTTATTGTCATATTGGCCTCCAATGTGGAGAGAAATGCAAACCAAACTTACACACTCTTCTGTAAATGAAAACTCCACGTATTTTTTTTTTTTTTTGTTAAAATACCCCCAAAGTGAACCAAAAACTCTAGACTGAAATAAGACCTCTTTAATAATGTATGTGGACTCCTCCCTTTCTTTTTTTTAATGCAAATGTATTTTCCCTTGGTTTTGTTAGTCCCCTTGCCTAAAGTCTGAATCTATTATTTTCTTATTACCACCAATGCATCCCCTTACACATGACATGGTTGCACTGAAAGCTTAGGATAATAAGAAAATATTTCTTTCTTTGTTCAGTCTTAAGAATCAATCTGATATTTACCGAAATTAATGGGGAACTCAAGGGATGGGCTGCCGCTTTGATCCTTTTGATCCTTTGAGGATCCTGCCTCAAAGGATGGGCAGAGGTGTACAGTGACTTGGCATATCCAGAATGTGCAAGTCTGAAAGTGTGAAACCTTTATTCCGTCTTTATAACCCAGGCTGTCTGCTCTCCAGAGATACTTCAGAGATACTGAAATACCGACCCCTGTATATTGCTACATGGAAAATGATACTTAGAAGAATGGACTTGAAGAACCAATGTCAAACACAGAAGCTTGGGAGTTCCAGGACTGCTTTTCTTTGCTTGAGCTACCTGTATGACTGCATTGTTGCACCATCCAATGTCTTACTTGGGAGTTATTTCTGAGACCTGTAGCAGTCAGTGTTTACCACTCCCAAGGAGCAATTCCTTAGTGTGGTATTAGGTCCTTACTGTGCTACATGGGCCCGTCTTTCCTATTTCCAAAGCATGTTATTCAAACCATGACTCAAGAAGAGATCAGCCATCTCATTTTTCTATGTCCTGTAATTGCAGAACGTGTCAGAACCTGTCTCTGTCGTAGGGGCTGGAATCTCACTTTTACAGACTACTTTGTCCCAGCCTTTGCAGCATCTGCACCCTGTGCCCAAGTGGAGATGGCTTCCCCCGAGCTACCTGGGGGCTGTGCAGGAGGGTCATCTCCTGCTGGATGCCAGCCCAGAGCCTCATCCCCAGCTGCTCTGAGGCAGAGCCCCCCTGAGTAGCCTAGCTGCTCCTCTTTGCTCCAGGCAAAAATCTTCTGCTTCTCCATTTGCCAAAATAAGGACTTGCTTTTCATGGCATGACTGATTTTAACCCTTAATACAGTCACCAGGGTGAAGAGGCACCTCCAATTTTTCCAAAGTGGCACAACTCATCACAGGTTGTTTCCAAGAAGCTCTTTGCAGTTTCATTTCTTCCCCAGCCTGGAGTGAGGGATTGAGACCAAGGCCCACAGGTAGGAGTCATGAGAGGCCTTTTGGTCCCGTTGGGTGTAGGCACGCAGCTCCAATCAGCTTTGGTACTATTTACAACCCTGGGAGTGATGGAATTGGGTCCCGGAGCCTGGTGCTGCCCCGCTCTGACTCACTGAGCACCTCCAGGCAAGACATTTAACACCAGGCTGTGATACTTCTCATTGCACTGCACATTACTCCAAAAAGGGTCTCGAGGAAGTCAATGGAGCTACTTGTGGAGCATTTGTACTTAGTAAGTGTGTCACAATCTGGCCTTCACTTAAGTTTCCCCTTTTATAGGAAATTACAGACTCATTTCCAAGGTTGTGGGGCTTAATTAGTTTATGTTTGCAGAACACATCTTATTGCTGGAGAAAAGAAATAACCATTATGATGATGATGATGTGTTCAGTGCATGGCAAGGTCTTGGGTCTGTCTAGGTTTTGCTCCATTTATTCTGTATAAAATAAAAAAATAACAACAACACAAAGAAGTCCTTCCTTTGCAATTATTTGAAAACCTATTTCTAGCAATGGCACATTCATTCTTCTGTCAAAACTGTTAGGGAACAACACCCCCTCCCCCCAAACTTCACGTGCAAAACTATGGTACAAAGCCAGTTGCCACTGCAGGGTGATGGAGACTGACCAGCCACAGCAGAGCTGTGATGTGAGCGGGGTTCAGATGGACTTGTTGCCTGACACGTTCCCAAACATAAATGCCTTTCCCTCTCCTGTACTTTTTTAACCCTAAGATGCATCGTATCTTTAAAACTTGGCATTAGCAAACAGGTTTTTTTTTTCATCAGCGGTAATAATTTTTTTTAATTCTGTTTTTTGTTGGGGTTTTTTTGTTTTCTTAATCCAACTATGGTTCTCATGGTGTAGTAAATGACATTAGGCTTTTGTAAATTCTTGCAGAATATAACAGATCATTGATTTTATAACACAGTCACTGCTTTTGCATTCTGATGAGATTATTAGTAGCAGCCTAGAATACAACATCCCTGCATACTGTTAGTTAAAAAAAATAAAAGTTTACTAAATGGTCTCTTGTCAACTGTATCTGAAAATCATTATAATTTCTCTGGTTTCCTTTACATGGAGGGCTTCTTCTGTGAGCGGCTGGGTTACATTAGTATGAAGTTACAGAATTATTGCAGGGATGCTGTTTATTTCTCTTTAGCTGTTTGTTTTTCTTCAGAAAACCAGGTTTTTTTAGTATTTATAAATTGGTTGTAAAAATTGTTCACGTGCTCAAGACACGCAATACTGTATCTGAGCTCAGTAAACATATTTTTCCTTTCATACTTTAACTGAAATTACGTGAGACATTTTTATCTCCTGTCAAAGCAAGCACAAATCAAGCCATTTTCTGATCTTTTCACACATCCTGTGTTTTAGCCCTCATTTGCCAATGAAGACATGAACCACCTGATCTTTTTAGGCCAAGTTCCCTCTCTTCCACCCTGCATTGCAGCTCTCTGTTGTACATCCAGTGTGTACCTGCCCCCAGATGTGTGCTGGTGACCCACACATAACACCAACACAGTACCATTCTTCAGACCCTGCCCACTGGGCAGAGGGGAAGAGAGGATTTAAGCTTGGATATATTTTTAACTGGCTAAAATGCTGGAATTAAAATCCAGCCACTGGCATGCAGCATTTTCTCTGCTTCCATACTGTTATTAACATACATCTGTATTAACACCATGACAGTCCACCCTACAAATTGATACAATACCAAATAAAGAGCCTGCACTGTGCACTGTAATGACTCTACAGGAGCCATTACATCTGATGTAGTCAATATTATACATTTTTTAAAAATGTATGAATGCATATTTAACTGAGAGATCTGATCTGCTCCAGCAGTTCTGGTCTATCAGAAACATAATATGCATTTTAAAAAACTGCTTGCATACATTTTACGTTTTTACCTGAGAAGCTGAATGCAGGGACATATTTTATTTTCTGTGTCTGCCCCTGACATGTTTGGTTCAAAACAAAACAAAAATAAGTGAAAAAGCTGAGGAAGACTGGGCTTTGTTGCCTCATAGTGCCACCTCCAGTGTCCCCATTTCCTTTGCATCTCTCTCCAGCAGCTTTTGCTCCATGTCTCTGTGGGTACATTTGCTGTTTGAACAGGTGGGAGGAGTGAGCATCTCAGCAGAGCATCACTGAGCCTCTGCTGTTTTACACCACTGCAGCTGTTGGCCGTGCCACCAGCCCAGGGCGAGCTGCATGCGCTGCATGCACCCACGTACACGTGCCCTGAGGGCAGAGCGGGTTGAGATGCCACCAGCACGCACAGGCCACCTGAGCTGCGTGGGGAGAGGGTCAGAGGGGGGGAACCTCAGCTGTAAGATCCTGGTGGATACATCCCTCTCTCTTGAATGAGATCATAACCCATGGTTTTGCAGACAGAGCAAATGATGCTGTGGCCCTGCATTCATGGGGCAGGAGCAAATTGACCTGGGGAGCTGATTTTAGGATGCCAAAAGCATCAGCCCAGGCTAGGGTCTGGGCTTGAGCACAGGGCCACTGGAGGTTTCCCCTCAGTTTTGCAGACATTGCTTGTGGAAGGCGCTGAACAGCCCCAGCTCTTCTGAACACGCTGCAGCTTCCCCCTGCAGCTGCTGGCCTGCCTGACCTGTTTTGTGTGTTGTGAGAAGAGGACACACAAGTTCAGCCATCCTCACCACGAGACACGGAGTGGAAAGAAGGCGTACAGAGAAAAGACACCTACATACTTCTATTTTTGAAAAGTGACCTTTGCTTTTACCACTATCATGAAAATATTTGCATATTAAAAATACAAGCAAGCAGCCTCATTCCCTTTCCCACCTGTATCTGCATGCATAGGTGTCCCCATAGTCTCAACAGTCTAATGCAGAACAGGATTAAAGTCTGAGAATTAATGGGGACTTGCAGGCACTCTTCATCCCCAGGAAGCATTTTCCCCTCTCACCCTTGCGGCCCTCTTTGGCTTCCTCCTTTTTTACTGAGCTCTGACATTCACACACACGTGCATGAAAGAACTAAATAGTGCAATCCATAGAGGAGCATACCTTATTAATTACCCCTATTCATCCATGGAGACGGATGTAGTTTTGAGGCTAAATATAGCTCGCTCACATAGTGAGGATTTGGAGTGCAATGTCACCAATGTTGCCAGCTCTGTGGCGAATCTCTCTCGTAGTATTTCCCTGAAAGCATTCATTACTGGATTTGGGTGACAATGTGAGCAGTTCAAGCTTCTAAACAAAAGCTGTTTTCTGTCACATGCATCTGTGATTTGAAAGCATGTAGCTGAAAGGCTCTGGCATTGCAGTATTAAGAGACAGATCCGCTTAGTTGTGTCTGTAGTTGTGGTTCTTTTATCAAGTGTCATGTGGAGGGGTGCAAGTGCACGCTTTAAGGGACATGTGGAAGCCAGGTGTACACTGTGGGCAAAGCAGGCTGGTAAAGACATTTCTTCAAACACATACAAAGGTGTATTTCAGAACAGCCTGGAGAGCAATGGCAGCTCTAAGCGTTTCAGAGACTGTGAGTAAATGCGGATTTCAGAGAAGCAAGCAGTGACAGTAGGGGGCTTGGGGCAGTTTTGAGGGGAAAGACAGTTTCTTGTACCCTGCACTTCCTTGCTTCTAGGGTGAGAGGATCTGGATGTAGAATACTATTAATAATGTCCTATGTTAATAATAAAATTAAAAGGTGGTTAGCGTTTGCTCAGTGCTGTTTAAGAGCAAAATATGACTGTCCATCACTGAGAGAGCTTCAACACAGAGATGGACAGTAGCTTAAACAAGCAAAAACTCGTGACAGCAGAGAAGAAAAATGTTTTACAGACAGCCCCTCACCTTAGAGTTATCTTCCTTTCTCTTATCAGAAGGGGAATTCAATGTGCAAATATTATTAAGGAAGAAATGTATGAAATAATGAGGAGGCATTTCTGTCAAATGGATATAAGATGCTAATTGGTGATATGCTGAATCCCAGAGATGCTTGACATTCAAAAAGTGAGTGAAGTACAGCAGAGCATTTGTATAGGCCATCTGGAGAGGTACACTATATTCTACACTTGATGAGAAAGTGGCATCAAACTGAAATTGCTGATTCCAAGACCTAAATATGCATCAATCCAGGCTTCAAATTTCATAGATTGCTGGGAAGATCACGGATAAACAGCAATCTGGCACATTTCCGACTAGAGTGAGAAAAATGCTTTCTGCTTCCTTCCTTACAAAGTTATATTAAAGATTTGAAGACCATCCATAAACTTTAGTTGCAAAAAGTTTGGAGATCACATTCCCAGTTACACATATTTCTATCTCCTGGGGTAATTTGACCATGAAATCCCTGTGCAGACAGGGATATCCAAAATTCCATGTCAGCAAACAGTGGCACTGGTACAGAAGAATTATCATGCACAGAACAGCCAGAAACATCCTACGAACCTGCATGGTGATGTCCTCAGTTTTTCCATGACTTCAGGATTTCTCTGGTAAGAGAACAAAACCAGTGTAAAAGAAGGTGGTAGGAATAGCTGTTGAACACCCCCTTTCTGGTTTTCATCCCTAACACAGGGCACCAAAGAATTTTTGTTGTTGCTATGAGTAGCTGTTACAAGGCACTTAAGATGACCCAGACAGTAGTGTAGGAGACATTACTTTGCAGAAACATTCACTGCTACTTACTTCATACATTTCCACCAGATCTTAGCAGTGCTATGTGTGTCCTGTACCCATGGTGTTAGGTGCTGCCCCAACGCAGAGCTACGAATGAATCACAGCCCAGACAGCATGCAAGCCAAGAAGAGAAAGGCAGCACACAGTTGGAGGGTGCATAGAGGGGATAAAGGCAAGGCAGAGCAGTCAGCACAGCAGCTGTAGAACTGGTGCCAATTTTTACAGGTACCTGAGAGGAAAAAAAATTACAAATAAAACAGAAGTGAATCTGCTGATGCTGGCATAGCGCTCCTCCCACTCTTGAAGAATAGCAACAGACAAAGTGAGGTAGTGCTTGCTTGGATGTGGTGGGTAGCTTGGCAGCTGGGTGGGTGGGAGCTCCTCAGATGGGTCAGGGAGCAGCCAACATCTCACAGGGCTAAGGAAATATAGGACATCATGGTATTTTTTGGAAGGCAGAAATTTTGAGAAAATTACATGAACACAGGTTTAGATATGGCATTGACACATAAAAAAAGAGCTACGTCAAAGCTGGCCCAGGCCAGAGTGACCAAAATCATGATGATGGTGTAGATAAAAAGCAGAGCAAGAAGGGAGACATTTGAAGGAAAAAATAAGATCTCTGTTTCTGTCATCTGAGCCTTGAACTGGTGGCTAGTTACCCTTAAGGGGATACCAGAAAAGCAGACAGTTTGTAGGATCTGGCATAGGGATGTGTGAAGGACTGAAAGACATTTTTTTTGGCCAGGAAAGATGAACAAGAGATCATCTGAGGGGGGCAAGGAACTTCTAGATGATATCTGAAAGAAGAAGAAAGAGAGTAAACGCAAAGGAGACTCAATGAAAGCAGAGGAGTTGAAGTAGATTTCAGGATAGTGCAGTTAAAACTGCTGCTTGAAAATGGGCCCAAAATCTCCTTATTTACTTATTATTTTGGTTACTCCTTAGCCAAAATAGTCCTCTTTCCCCACCTCCAAAAACTGTCATGCTGGCTGGGGAGCAGTGTGGGCTTTGACTCTTTGTGCACTCCACGCACTCTGCTGTCCTCACTGTGGCACCCAGGTCATGCCAACTCACAAGGCTGAGGTGTGGGGCTAGAGAATAAAGGAGTGAGAAAAGGCCAGACCTTAAGCAGCTTAATCAAGTTACTTCTTTCGGCTATAAATAATAGCTATAAGTAATATAGTATAAAGTATATATCTGAAACTGTCAGTAACAGAGCACAGCTGTCAGTAAAACTAGATTGCAGGAGGAAAGAGTACACAATATAAACACACAGCAGGCTGAATTAGCTTTTTTCAGGTTTATCCGAAGTTGCTCCAGTGTGTTCCTGCTTAGCCAACCATCCTTTCACTGTTCTCTCATTGTCTTGCAAGCTTCCTCAACAAGGTCCATATCTTAGATGCATTCTGTCTTACAGAATGGCTTGCGTGGGATGAAGATACAGAAAAAAATAATTTGCACCATCTGCACTGATTCCCAGGGACAGAAATCCATCAGTCCATCAAAGTCTTAAATAAGCACATTAAAAACATGGTATGAGACCTTTGTTACTCCATGCAGATCTCTAGAAGCAATATGCAGAAAGGACAGTGTATCTCGTTTCTAGGCTTAGGACAAAGTGCTCACCTCTTTTCACTTGTGTTGGATTTAGGCATGCTGGGGTTCTTTGCCTCACAGGCTAGAAGTACTTTTCTTGGTATATATTGGATAAATATATATCCTGGATATATACTGGGTGTGTACTAGATGATTACTACATCAGCAGCAGGAGGCTGCACAGTCCTCCTAAGGCTCTAGTGCTAGCCATGTTTTCATGATGCCCAGCTCCCTCCCAGTTTGCTTGTCCTTTTCTACACACAGACCAGGTCTGTAGGAGCACAACTACAGAGATCAACTTGCCTGCTCCTCTGCCACAAGATGCAGGAGAAAAACCAGGGAACAAACAAACAAACAAACAAACAAACAAACAAAAACCAAAAAAAAACAAAACCAAAAACAACAACAAAAAAAAACCAAAAACCACACAACCCCACACACCTGGGAAAATTTTCCCAACCTCTTCTTAGAAATTCCTCAGTGGTAGACTCCATAAAAAAACCTCCATCATTTACTTGAACAATTTGTGAGCACATTTCAGTGCTCTTGTTCCCAGAAAGATTTTCCCCAATGTCTAAATATCATTTTCATTAATACCTGTTGGATTTAACACTTCCTGTCCTACCAATTAGGCTATACCCTTAGCATTAGGCTTTGATCATTTATTGTTAACACAGATTTCAATGGATTTATAGAGTTGTCAGACACGGTATTCGTGAACAGCTTTCAATTGGGTAATTAATCATTGCCTCTGTTTTCTGTTATTGTGATTCCAATTCTGCATGTGTATACATGATTGATTTTTAGACACACAAATGGTGCCATTAAAGACAATGGCACTTGTGGATTTACAGCGGAGCATGGACTTAGAGTTTTGCAGATTCAGGATATGGTAGTAACCATGTTGTTCCATAAAAATCCTCTCGTTTCAGTCCCTCAGGTCATAGGCAGTCCTTAAATCTAGAAGTGCTGAAAAGTAGTTATTGACATTTGCTGCCTTTAAAAGTCAGTAACTGGCTTATGGCTACACCAAAATTATTATAATGGTGATAATGTCTTGACAGACCATATTGTTATATCCAGGATGGCATGTGCAAAAATAACTTACAAAGTATCTCTACCCCTAAAATATTTTTTAGAAATATCTACTACAGGTTTTTAATATTGTTTTGTACTGTAATTGCAAATTACAGTAAAATTTTTTGAAAATAAATATATTAATAAAGACTAGTTGGACCAAGACACACATATTAGGTTATGACCTCAAATTAGCACTTCTTCGTTTGACTTGGAAATATGCATTATTTTGCCCATTCCATGGGTTTTAATTAAGAAATATTCAGTCTATTTAGGAGTGTTGCACAGAGAAGTTGTTAAAAAAACATTTTGTTGCTATTTGAGCAGAGACTACTGTTCTATAATGAAATGCACTAACTGAATGGTCTATTTATTGTCTTTTGTTAAAATCTGATCAGAAATTTTGAATTCCCTGAGAATACTAGGTTCTTAATGCTGGTGAAATTTGTTCAATTCATAATTCTGTGACAGATGCTATGAATAGTTACGAGATTAGACAAGGGGCAGATCCCTTGCTCCCAGCATGAGGTTATAAGAGTTAAGCTCCACAGGGGAAAATAAAATCCTGGAGAGCAGCAGGGATGTACCTGAAAACAGCCCTGATTATCCTTGGAGTGGGCTCAGTGACTCCTCAGAAAATGCAGACCCTCAGACTAGAAAATTGCTAGAATGGTCAAAGAACTGTTGACCTAAAGGCTTATGCAGAGCTTGGGATATAACTCAAGAGGTTCAATGCAGTGAAGGTGTCTGCCAGCACAGACTGGAAGCTGCAAGAACTTATGTTTCTGCTGCTTTTCACTTCTCTGGTCATGAATGCAGGAGAAACCCTTGCCAGCAAGGAGGGACAGTGCCACAGCGTGCAGCAAAGCACTGGGTCTGTCCTAACCTCCTCAGGTTTGTGAGGTGGGAGCACACGGTCATCAGTGTCGCTTTCCCCACTTTAAGGATGGGCAGCTGCAGTGGCTCTCGTGCTGAAGAGCTGCTCTGTTCTGCTCAGCCTCAGCTCGCAGGCAGCCAAGGGCATCAGGCAAAAGACAATGTGCATTTCCCTGAGTTTCAGGATGTGTCTCTGTTGGTGCACTGACATGTGCGTGCGTGTGCCTGTGCCGAGCTTGGGAAAGCTCATGAACAGACTGTGCTATTTGTCTCTCAGAGCTCCAGGGCGCAGCAGCATCATGGCACAAAAGCACCTCACTGCTCTCCTGCAGCTCCAGGATGTTCCCACCCGGCAAAAATGCCACAGTCTTAGCTATGAATGGGGTTAAATATACCACTGAGACTAAGGAATTAGGACTGAGTACTGCCCTCCTCTTTGTGCAGCACTGATGGTGGCTGCAGGACACGCTGAATCTGCTGCAGTGTAGCTTGGGCTGAGCTCTTCGCTTTCCTGACAATTAGACTGGAAACCATGCTATGCTGATCATCTGCTCCCCTGATTACCTCACTGCAGGAAAGAGCTGAGGTGTAAGGGAGAAAATACCATTTTTCTGTGGCCCTTCTCTGCCCCAGAGGTACTCTGTGACTTTTCACCACTGTCAGGCCAGAGGAGATACTGCCCTGCCAAGATGATCTCCCCATGTAAAATACCAAACAAAGGCCATGTTTGCTTCTGTACCACCTTAGCAGTAAATGCTCTTGTTCTGGCCATGAATGACTTTGGTCTTGCAAGTCTCAGATGGTTGCAGCATCCCAGGTTTCCCTCTGGGCTCAGTGGAACCACAGGCAAAGATCCTCCACGGACATACAAGACTAAAAGCAAAACAACACGATGTGTTGCACAGGGTTTGGTAGAACCCACATCCTTCCACAGGCTGTCTGCCAGTGGGCAGTGTGTCGGTCAGCACCTCCCAGCTCACCAACTTGTCTGCAGGGCTCTGCCTTCCACCACAACCACTGCACAAAATCGTACAGGATGCACAAATGCCATAGGGGTCACTAAGTACAACAGAAGTGCCACCACTGTCCCTCCTCCAGGAAAGCACTGCCCCCAGCAGCACTGGAAGTAGCTGCCTGTCCTGTCTGCTCTGCAGCAATGCCAAGCGCATGGAAAATGTTCCTTGCACTGTTTGCCAGAGAGATGTCCTCTCCCACTCTGACATTTACTATCTTGCTTTTACCCATGGCTTTCAACGATGAGATGGCCATGGCTGCTGCCTCCATCTCCCTCACCAGTATGTTGTTTTAGCTTTCCATAATCTGACATTGAGCTAACGTCTCCCTGTGAAAAAGGGGTAACATTTGGGGGGAAAAAAAAGCAGACATGAAACGGAGAAGGATGACTGGTATTGCCTATTAAGAAAGACAACATGCACAACTACATGAGTGTGACACTGACGGCGTGAATGCAAAAGGACAAGTAATATGGAAGTTAGAACCCTCACTTTTAAACAAGCAATAAATAATGAATAAGTTGCAAAGTGGCTATACAGACTACTCTCTGTGACATGACCTCTGTTCATGGATTACTTTGGTACACATAGTTGAGGCCAAAAAGAAAATCTCTTGGAGATGTCTGTTAAAATTTCTTCTTCTTTCACCATTGCTTTATCTGCTTTTATTCTGATGTCATTTATACTTGTCTTTTTCTGGGTAATAGTGACACATCATCCATACACGGTGCAAAAGCAAAACAGTCTCCCAGCTTAAGAGACCAATGCTCACTGATAAACATCTGAGATTTTTTAAGTGAGTTGCACAGTGCTATGTGCTTCATTTGGATATGTTGGATCCAACCTTGCTTTGGTTAAAGAGGTGTTTAATTAAAAGGACAAAATGTTAGCAATTCAGTAAATGTCACATTAATTTAAAATCATGTCATTACTAAATGTGCATTAATGAAAGATTCATAAATTGCACTCATAGTTGTTATTTTAAAGATTGCTTAGCTCTTATGAACGATTGCGCAGTGGTTAGAGTTTGTCTTATTTTGCAGAGGCTGCCCTGCTCACCCGCAGCCATCACATTGCAGCATCCGGGGTGCAGCAGTCCCTCCACTGTGGCTGCCATTGGCACCTTGGCACTGCAATGCTGCCGTGTTTCCTGCAGCATTCCCCAGGCTGCCTGCAGGACCCTTCCGAGCCTGCCAGCCGCGCTCCCGGTGCTCCCAGCAGTGCTGTGTGGAGCCGGTGGTGTGAGCAGTGGAAATGGCTGCTGGTGAGGAGAGGATCCTGAAGGTGCTAACAGTGGCATCATGAGTGTAAGGCACTTATGTATGGGTTTCTTAATGCTGCTCCCCTGGAAAAATCTGACTTAGGGATGCCTCTTTCCGCAGGGCGTTTACATCACCCTATGACATCCTAGAAATGTGAGCTATAAATGCTGCTTGGTTCAATAGGTTAGCTCTTCAGCTCTCCAAAATTTAAATAATTCTCTAGTAAATCCCATCTGTTATTCAGAGCAATTTCTTTGAATCCCATTGGTTTCACCCCTATTATCTTCTCCAAGTTCCACTGCTCATGGTGAGTCAGCATGGTCTAAAAGGCTGAGTGCGAAGAGCCAGAAATGAGACATTTTTCCAGGAGGAAAAGTACATAAGCAGGATGTCCTTTCCAGATGCTGAGTTAGGGAATTTCATCTCGCTTAGCTAAATTCCCCTTGCAATTTCTGGTAGGTGCAAAATTTTTCTTTATGTTCTGTCATAAAGCCCTCTTCTGTTCTGCACTGCTGAATACTTACCTCCAGCTCCAGGTTGCATTTCAGTGGTAAGCAGAGTCCTGTTGGTTTGTTTCTTTGTGTTTGCAAATGCTTGAAGGTCCCTCTCCATAAAGGTGCTGCATAAAGTGTAAACTGTATTTTAGTATTATGAGCGCCATCACTTGCAGGGGAAGCTCTAAATATATTTCACACTCGTTGTAGCCTATCAAATTAATGTAATGATGAACATTAAGGTCTTTCAGAAATCAGCTGAAGGATGTAATTTTTTTCTCAAATTCTTAGAGAATGGAATAAATCCGTATGCAGAGATAGTCCAAAAAGCCCCATCTTAGTCTCCCTAAGATCTCTCTCTAAGATTTTTGTTGGTCTTGTTCTTTTCCTTACTGAGTATGAAAAGAGAGGTAGCTGTACTAGATTTACACTGTGGTCACACTGATGGCAGAAAAAGCCACCTCTGGAATTCCTCAGTACAATTTTAAGAGGTGACGATGTGGTGTTGGGCTTGGGGGAAGAGGGTGGTGTTTATAGACTGGAGGTATTCAAGTCTATATGATTTGGATTAAAAAGGACTTCATCATTCATTTATGAAGAAGATGGAGCTGGTCTGTTATATCAGGACATGGTGAGAGGGCAAGAGACAACAGGGACAAGTAGAAAATGTGACATTGTCACACTGATACAAGGAGAATTTCCCCAGAAACACACTGAGGCAGTGCCACAGGCTGCCCAGGAGGCTTGTGCAGTACCCATCCTTGGAGCTTTGCAAGACTTGACAAGAGAAATCCCCAAGCACCTATCTGAGGTCATGGCTGAGCCTGCTTGAAGTTGGTTGGGTGAGGACCATGCTAAGCTCCCTTCTAACCTGAATTATCCGGTGGTGACTCTGTAGAAATCTTCCTAGCAGAAGCAGTAACAACTGCATCAACAGTTATGGCTAAACAGACTGCCACATCATGTTTACAAAAAAATCTTTTCTGGGATTGGGAAGATTTTGGGAAGATTTCTAAATAATTTTATTTCTAAAATCCCTTTTTTGCAACTTGTCCAAACTCGCTAAGAAAAAAAAAAAAAGTTTTCCTGTGGGCTGAAAAAGAAACTCTTAAGAAATTGGTTTGCATTGAAAGAGGGGGACGGCTAGAAGAAAATCAAACATCGGGTGCTCAGCAGGTACTAATTGGGTGGTTAGTTGTGAAGAAACTGTTTCCCTCAGGTACTGAGATAAGGCAGCACACAAATGACTTGAAATATGGATGTGACCCAATACCTCCCTTTTAATTCAATCTTTTTCCAGCCCATCGCTGGAATTTACACAACGTTTTATTGACTATGGTATCAGAAGCTATCAATTTGCTGCAGCCTCATAAAAATAAAATAGTGATACAGAAGAGAAACTGCTGTGTCAGACACACTTCAGCTATTCCCAGCTTTCCTCACCCCTTCATCTACCCTCTCATCATAAACATCACTATTCTGTTTGCCTCTTGCTTCTCCTAACCATTAAAACAGGGAACCAAAACCACAGCCCATAGGCTGTTAACATAAGATCCAGAAATGTGTCAAATATTTGGTGTCTGAAATATTTCTTGGCTCCGACTAGTAGAAAGGAACAAACAAGAAAGCAAATAGCATAAAATCAGGTGTGTCTGTGGGCAAGAGAGAGATAAAAGCAGGGCTATATATTTAAAATTGAGCAAGAGGGTTTTCTCACACCGTGATTGCTATGGTAATTACCCATTTTAACACATATTAGTGCAAACAGCTGTGCAAAATTCATAGAAGTGGTGGAACATAAGTAATACTCTTTAATTTAAAAAGTACAAGGGTTTGGTTTTTTTCTTCAATGAATTAAATGCATTTTGCTTATCGCGCTTGATCCCTTTTGACATTAGTATTTCCCAGGGACCAGTAACAGGATGCACAGTAATAATTTACCTCTTAGTTTAATTCCATTTATATTAAAAATACTTTTGTTTGGTGAATTCAACAGTAATTTTTGGAATGATACCTTTGTTTTGGCCCTGAAAATCATATGCTTTCAGCAATACTGATGCTGTTTACTGCACATCATGCATGGTCATGTGTAAATGACAGAGCATTTAATAAAAAAAAAGCAAGATAGTTTGGGTTTGGGGTAGTTATAGTGCTTCCGTTGTGACTGTGCAAAGTGGCTCTGGTAAAATATATTTATTAGTGGGACCTGCAGGTATTTGGACAAAAAATTATGACCCTGTGTGGCCTGAAGCCATGAGGAACCACAGTATATTTTTTTTCATAAAGAGACAAAATGTTTAGGACAAAACACAAGATGAGATCCTAAAACTACAGTCTTCCCCAGGAAGTTTCAAGTCGTTCACTATGGCATTTGCTAAAAAGAATTATTCCCCTAAGTATATGCCCAAAGAGATAAACTTTATGCTGTATGCCAACTTTATGATGTGATAAAAGTTTGTGTTTGAGGTACCTTACTGATTATCTATTAGGTGGAAGAAAAAGAATAAAACAACCAATTAAACAGTAGCTCTTGTATCTGTATCTTAGTTAACCTGGTAATTGAAAAATGGCCCAAATTTTTCCCTCCCCCACCCATTTCCATGTAGTATTTCAAGAACTCTGTCCAAGAATATCACTATATGAAAAAAAACCCCCATCATCTCAAAATTATTAAAATCTCTGTGGGAATTCATGATTAATTTTAAGGCCTGGCAGATTAAAATACATTATTATGTACACTCTAGTGCATCCTTTCAGATATTTTCAGAATCTGATTTTGCTCTCTTGATACACACCAATGATTCTACATGTATCTAGTAGATTGCAAGGAATAGATTAGCATTAAAGAGGCAGTATTGTGTTGTTAGGTTGTTATGTGTAACTTGTGCTCATACATTAAGAAAAATGTAGCTGGCATTCCCTTGGACATGACCAGACCCCTTAAAAAAAAGGAGAGAATTATTAGTAGTTGGTTGTAATGCATTTGTAGAGCACTTCTGAAATTCTGACCTTTAGTACATTAAGTGGCTGTTTTTACCCAGCTCCCAGGCAGAGTAAGATCTACAGTACCCTGTTTAGGGAATGGAAAGAATGGATTTATTAGTAGGATTTGTTAAACTTTCGATTCTTGAACATTCTGCCTTTAGCTCTGGACCTAGCTTTCCAATGATTCTATTGTTCTAAACAGCAAAATCTACAGCATTCAGCATCAAGAAGACAGAGGAAGTTGGGTTTTATTCAGGACAGTCTGACCGTTTGCTCATTAGTGCAAAGTCATTCATTCACAGTTTAGCCTCATGAATGTTAAGGTTCCCGCTTCAGCCCCGGCAGCTGTTCGTATTTCTGACTAGAAATCTGAAGACCCATTTAGCATCAATGTTCCACCATTCAGAAACATCTTTATCTTCCATCCTGACCATGTAAGTGAAAGCTTTCTCATGTAATTCTAATGTAATTATCTTTGATATTCTTCCACATTCCACCTACAGCTTGGCCTCAACCTGCATGGGTTTTGGGCACATAGACAGGACAAAGGACTCTGACAGCCTTATGGCTGATACTGCAGTCTCCTTTTTATATGCTCAGACATCACACAGGGTTCAGGATCAGACCCAGCTGACCTGTCATCATTTTTCCCTGGCTCTGTTATGAAGATATTCCCTCCCTTTCAAGCATTTTCCCTCTAGGTACTGCATATATGGCCTCGTTGAAATTACTGGTGTTTTGCACCCATTGTCCCATCAATCAGACCCTCCTGCAGCAGAGATCTCTGCAGGTCATTATTTAACATGGCCACAAATGTCACGCCATCTGCAAACCTTTCGTAATGATTTTATCTTTTCTTCCATGTCACTGATAATGTTAAGTGATAGACAGCCAAGAACCAATACCTGCAGAACCCTACTAGCAACTACACACACAGGCAGTGGTGATTGTTCCTTTTAACTACATCTTGAGACACATCTTTTAACTAGCTTTAATGCATGTAACATGAACTACACTAGTTTTCTGTTGCTGTACTACGTGTTCATCAAAATACTTCACATAACCAAGTAGAATGCTTTACAAAATTTTGTGTGTGCTACCTCAATATAATTAGCAATTAAATTAGCAATCTCATAAACATCTTAGGAAGTTAGTTCACAAGAACAGTTTTCTATAAAACCATGTTAATTGTCATTAGTTAAACTACATTATCTATCAATCAAATCCTCTGTCAATAGTCCCATTTCAAAACTCAGGACTAAACATCAGACTGAGAGGCCTGGAGCTAACGGGACCATATTATTTTCTCTTCTTTAAACACTGGCAAAACGCTGTCTTTCTGTTTCTCCTCTGCAACATCTGTCTTGTTTCAAAAATTACTGAAAATCAATCTAAAGGAACAAATCTAAATAAGACATCTGAATAATCTACATAAAACACTCGATGATTTTAAATATTTAGCTTTCACAATGGCTGTCTGTCTTCAGCATAACACATTGCTGGGAATGCTGAAAAACAGTCTCCTGTTGTTTGGATATAGATCTGTTTTTTTCCCCTAAATGAGAAATAGACAACTTTTGAATATTTCCACCATTCTTTTACTATAAATGTATATTCTAATAGCTTCATCTTCTTCATTATAAACACCCTTCAAGTCAATTTTTAAAAATTCTTTCAAGTCTAAGAAGATTCTTCTTTTATTTTCTTCTAATTTTTTATCCGTAAATTTCCTTTTGTTCACTAGCTTGGATTCTAGGTTTTTTCATTTTCTGCTTAATGTATGTTCATTAATATTGGCATCTCATTTTATAACTTTTTCCTTTTTGTTTCAGTGTTTATAGTGTTTATATTTCCATGCTTTCTTAACTCATATAGCCTTTTTTCCTGGACTTATGTGAATTTGGTGAGATAATGATTTCTCAAACAGTTCGCAGCAACCATTCATATTTCCCTGCTTAAATTACACAGCTCAGATATTTTAGGCTGTGTAAAATACACCTTTTCTAAAGCAGCAAACAGATGTATTGAGGGGTTGGGCTGTATTCTGTTTTCACATAACAAAGACAGCCAATTTACAATCCTGAGCAGTTGTCAGATTTTATTTCAGACATAAATTTCTCTCCTTCTATTAGATGAATTCCTGTATAACTTTCACCCTGTTGGATACAACCAACTTGGGGGTGGGGGGGTTGTTAGGAACAAGTTAGGAAGCTTTCATCCACGCTTTTAAGAAATTCCAAGGACATTTTAGTTTTAGCAGCCAGATACTTCCTGCACATGTCAATCACACTGAATTCTGTTCATGTAATAGCTTTTTTCCTCCTACATCTTATATAAAGAAAGATGTTTAAAGGAATGGCCATCCTGTTCTCTTGAGTGATTTGGAAGCCCAGAGAAGTTGTCAATTGTCACTTCATCTTTTCTTTATCTGCTATACTTTTGATCATAAGCATTTGAGATAATTTCCTTCAGAGCTGCCAATGACTCAGAAGCAAGTAGTGGTGTAGTTGATGGAGGATGCTTTTCTTCCTGCTCCTTTGCTCATCTGTCTCTTCGTAAAAAACAAACAAACAAACGAAAAAATCACCAACCAACCCCAAACCCCACAAAAAAACACGCCCAAAAATTTGAACAACAACAAAAACAAAACCCAAAACAATCTGAAAAACAACAAAACAAAACAAAAACTTATCAGACCAGACACTAAATTATTTTTATTTCATAATAACCACTGAGTCGAATGAAAGAGTTATTTAGGTTTGAAAACCACAGTTGCTTTATTGATTCACAGAAACATTTTTTATATAGCATTAGTTTTAGACTCAGGACATTCCCAAGCCAGGGGGACTGTCCAACACATGCTTTCACCTTATTGCAGAAAAACATAAGGAATAGCAAAATGAAAGACAATGCAGAATCAGGTTAAAATGAGGGTGAATTACACATACTCTTGTTTTCAAAGGTGTCTTCCACTCCAAGTGCCTCACTCCCTGGCATCCAAGCAGCATGAGAGCATCTGCACTATCAGAAGCACTGCACATCCCATTCCCACTGTAACTTACTGAGATCTCTTAGTCTGGAGTTCAATCTCTCCTCTCTCAACCTTAGGTGCCTCTGAGGTAGAAGTCAAGCATTGGCCATGTGGGCAGCTCCTCCAGTTCCTACTCATAAGCCCAAATTAGAGACTGTTTTTGCTGGTGTGGCTATTTTTCCCCCTACACTTCAACGCACCTGCTTCTATGAAGCAGAAATGGAGAGAATAGTGGGTGTGAAGAGAGAATTCTATGTGGGCTCTGACACCCTAAGGGATATACACTGTAAAAATATGATTATGGAACAGGTTTCTGCAGGTGCAGTGGTACCTTCTGAAAAATGTATCATGTTGCCTGCTGTGAAAGTCAGGAGCACTGATGAAACTTAGCATCTATTGTCAAATCTTACTTTTTGCTTGTTTCTTTGTTTGCTTCCCCCTACCCTGCAGATGAGTTATTCTTGTTTCTTAGTGCAGCTCTAAAGAAAACCTCTCCTTCCTCTGCCACTTTTCTAGTTGCATGAATCACGGAATTCAGTTGGGCAGCCTCAGGATTTCCAACAATCCCCACAGCTAGGCAAGTAGAGGAGCTTTTATGTCCTGTCACCCTCCCATAATGACTGGGGTGGCTGCATGGGCAGAGGGAAATAACGCGCACCTCCTCAATCAGAGAAATAATGCATGTATCTTTAAATAAGGGCTGGGGAAACTACTCTGCAAGGCATCAGATATTGGGTTAGAACAAATTTGTGACACTTGCTCACTACCCATATCTGAGACTTGCATCCCTACTACAGTTGTTAAATGAAAAAACTAAAGAGCAGGTTGATGGGCTGGTGCAGCATCCTGCACCACAGGGCTCATCTCCTCCCCAGCAACCACAGGAGAAACAGAGAATGAGGAAAAACAGTGAAATTGCAGGGCAGTTATACAAGATCAGTATAGACACAGGGGAGAGAATAAAATCAACAGAGGTAGTGGTCACCTCTTGAGATGTATCTGAAGGTCTGTTTAGGAGGTAAACTTCAAAATAACTGAAAAGCTCTTTCTTTTTATTTTCTTGGTTATATGGGTCAGAGACTGAAGAAATGTATTCAAGAAAGTAAGGAAAACTGAATGCGATTAGTCACAAAATGGAAATCAAATTTAGAAGAGGATCACATGAGAATCAGCCACTAATGTTTAAAATCACTTTAGATTCTTAAAACAAAAAAAAATAAAAACAAACAAAAAAACCCCAAAAAACCAAACAAACAAACAAACAAAAAAAAAACCAAAAAACAAACCCAACAAAAAACAATCTGGCATTGGTGCATATTTTACTGCCTTTGACACTTTTTTACTAAAAAATCCCCCCAAACCTGCAAGAACTCGAGCAGTTTGCAGTCAGCGTTCCTTCCTCAACAATATAAATGGGAGACTTTTTTCCTGTGTTGAAAAACCCAAACCATCTCACTGCACCATCTGTCCACTGCACCTCAACAACAGGACTATCTCAAGTTCTGAGGGACCTCCTCTTCCTGACAAACATGAGAAACCACATCTTCTCCACCGAGCTGTCCATACCTGGGTGGGATGTACCATTATTTTGTGCTGCTGCTCTGCACCAAAACTGAACCTCACTTTTGTCTGCCAGGTGGGAGGAAGATTAAACACAGAGCCTCTGCAGTGACTCAATAGGTACATTTAGTGCTTAGCAGCTTAAATATCTCCACAAGGAGTTTTAACCTGTGTGCTTATCTGCTGGTGACCCAAATGGGCTAAAGAGGAGGAACTTGGGCATGGAGGAGGTCAGGGTGTGGAAGTTACAGTGCTCATGTCAGGAGGTGATCAGAAAGCTGATGCTGTGCTCTTTCCTTCTCCTCAGTGAACTGATTCACTCTGAATGGTTCATTTATTTATGTGACCATCTAGGGGGAAAAAAGTCTTTAATTGCAGGCTCCATAATGTGTTCTTCACATTAAATTCCAAAGTGCTGATTTCAGTGGATTCTGTTTAGAGATCCATATAGTTTTGTTGGTGAACTGTGCTCACTCTTTAACTGTCTTGGTTTTGTTGACATTATATTTTTTATAACACTATAAATCACCTTTGGAAGGCAGCTAACTGTTACTAGCCCCTCGGGACAGAGGGAAAACAAGTTATGACACTAAAATTAGTAATGTACATTTGCCCCAATGCAATCTCTGTTAGGACAAATTATAACTAAATATAGAAATGAAAAGTTAATTCCATATTTTGAAGTAAAGATCACCTTCTTAAACCCTAGAGTTCATATTTTGGCAGGATATAAGGTAGATATATTTTTTCTCTTATCTCTCTTTCCACCTTTGAGCAAGTTGGGGTTTTTTGCTCCCAAAGACATGATCTTTCCATGTCTTCCAACTGCTTTTGTGTCTGTTCTTACAATAAACAGGAACAACAGTGCAAAAAAGGCATCCAAACATTTACAGTCTTTCACTGCATCCAGAGATCATCTTCAAGAGTGCAGGGACCTTCATGAGGTCCAAAACAAAAAGATCAGTCTTGGAAGTCAGCTTCACCAAATGCGAGAGTTTAGTTCTTCAGAAAACACTGTCCTGCCAAGGATTTCTCTGACACAGGTGTGTTTATTATGGGAGTAAATTTGCTCATATCTCTTTTCCAGAAACCCAGGTGCTGTGTATCACACACGACTCATCTTCTAGATTGTGAACTACATTTTAACCCTCTTTCACAGATGCCAAACTCATGGATGATGGTGAAAAACAGTAAGGTGAACTTTCCTTGCAGCCACGATTTTAAAAGCATAATAACTCTACTTTTTAGATAGTCAGAACTTACTGAACCATTAAAAATGACCCAGTTCAATGAGCACATCCAAACAGATGGAATTCCAGCTTTGCCATGCTTGGATGACTCTCTGAACAATACAAATCTTCCTTCAAATCTGTCTCCACAAAACTTCCTGCCTCATGCACATAATATTTGGGTATGTTTTGGTCACTTGTCAGTTCAGCTCGCCATGTTTTGGGATAGAGTAGGTGACAAATTGTTGGCCTACTGTTTGGCGTTTTTTTTCCTTAGAGCTTCTAAAACTTAAGATGTTTTGTTTCAGGCTTTAAAAAAGCAAATTAAAAAGGATCCTATAGTATGGTCTTTGTTGGAAAACATTCCACCAGGCTCTAGTCCCTGAAATGCAGTGCCTATTTTCCCTTTTTTTCATTTGACTTTCCTACCACTGAATGCTGACAAAACATATTTACTGCACTTTTGTGATTTACAGCAAGCTCCTTGCTCAGCAGCTCTAAAGGACATGGTGGCCCTGTGGCCACCAAAGAAAAGCCACCAGTACTACCTGTGAGCTGCCTGCTGCAGCAGGGAAATGAGGGGGAAGATAGAGTCATTATGGCAAAAGTAAGCATAGATACAGTCAGAAGGCTGCCACCACTTCCTATGGGGCAAGAGCAGAGAAAGATGAAGGATGGAAGGCTTAGGGTAAGCACTTGCTAAATCAGTGCTGAGCATGGCAGAGACCTTCTCTTGGAACTGTAGTATTGCATGTTTTCCTATGAGCAAACTGTCCAGGGCTCTGGTGCTCATGGACTGACAGCAATGAGCAAACCTGGGTGAGGTGGGCTTCAAGCTAAGTGCAGGAAGCTGTGCTCAGAAGTACTTCAGGGTACAAATCTTCCACCACATCTGAACACCTTGGAAAAAGATCTCCATTTCAAATTCATTTTGAAGTACCTTTAGCAAGCTCCCCACTCCTCTTGCTCAAAAAAGTAGTAGAATCTCAGTGTTTATTTTTCAGTGAACTGGGAGATGATTGAATAGATAGTGCTTGGTGTCCTGGTTTTGCCTGGGATAGAGTTTCTTTTTTCTCAGTAGCTGATACAGTGCTCTGCTTTGAATTCAGTAGGAGAATAATGCTGATAACACCCTGTTTTAGTTGTAGTTTAGTATTGCTTATGTTGAGCACTTAGTTGCCCATTGGGGTTAAACCATGACACTTGGGAAAAGAAGGATCCATACCAGTTCATCAAAGGGTAACTGAGAAAAAACAGCCTGCTGAAGCCATTCAGCCTGGGCTGCATCAGATCACATAGCTGTGGCATGAATAGGGAAATATTCATCCACCGTGCAAGGAAGAGGTATCATCTGAAATGGAGGGGTGACTAAAACTCAAGGAAAGGAGCATAGTCTGGGCAGGTGCAGACAACGGCTGGAAGGCTCAGGGGAATGAGATCTTTTTGTATGTGAGACCACAGGGCGCTTATTTTGTGTAAAAAACAAAGGCTCTGAAGAGTTATTTCCCCTCTGGCTGTGTGCATCCATAAGACAAGTAAAAAGATAAACACAGGGATGGAGAAGAGTTGACAAGACAGTGTAGGCAGAAGCACACATGGTTAGGTGGGCTTCTACTCAGCTAGAAAGTGGCTCTGAAACACTTGAAGAAAGTCCACTGGCTTCCTGCTAAACTGGGCTAAGCAGGACAAAGCAGAGCTCAGTGGGTTTGTCTGGCATGGCTTCACATAAGGAGGGGCTCCCTGACCCAGGGGTCATTTCTCAAGCAAAGATGCCTGCACCTGGAACTAGTACTTGGTATTTATCCTAGGAGAGACTTCTATCAGGTTTAAAGACAAAATCTTTCCTCTTTTCGAGGTTGGTCTGATGGCCCTCTCCCAAGGAAATGCAGCCAGGTTTGTCAATGTTTGTACCCCATTTTGTAAATGAAGGGCTGATAGTCAAAGGCTTTTCACCTGCACCTTGTTCACTGTCTTTTCTTTAAGAATACGTCCCTGAAGCCTCCCTGTGTGGTAATGGGAGACAGTAGAGGTACCTGTAATCTATCAACCCCAGCACCAACAACAGTGGCGATGACAGCATCCTCGGCATGTGGGCAAGTCCCTGTCTTCCTGGAAAGGTTTTAACCAATTTGTACAAGTGCCTCCCTCTTCTGTTCCTCTGTGTGTGTACACCAGCTAGGTTACAGATAGCTCTGCTGCATGCAAATGGCTGCACCACACCTGTAATGGCCCTGTTCATCACACAGCCTTGGTCAGCAGCCCCTCCTCGGACAGTCATCCAGTGCTGAGTCATGAGCACATCTGCTCCTTTTCAGGGAGCTGGCACAGATACCTGCTGTATTACCTCCTGGGTGAACCAAGAAGGGAAATAAAATGCAAAGAACTTACCAATCATCAAAAATAGTAACTCACATGAGAGGATTTCTCCTCTGGTAGCTGTCAGCTCGGACTATAAAACACCTGAGGATGCTCCAGGGGCTGAGTGAGGTTTATATCCATTCCCTGGGTACTGCAAGTACTCCTGTTTGGGGTGCTCTGGGATTTAATAACACTAGGTGAGCCACACCATAGCCCTGTGGTAGGCAAAGATCACACAGGTTTGTCACCATACACTGGCCAGATGGGATGCTGGGGTAGCCTGACTTGCCTCACAGAACCATTTTCTGTCCTCTCTCAACCAGGGTAATTGCGAGCTGGCTCTCCTGGCTCCATGCAGTCCCTGAGCCTTGCAGCAGGCACCCTGGAGTCCAGAAGCAGCCATCTCCTGGCCTCCACCATCAGCACAGGTGGGGTTTGACTCAGTGGCTCATAACCCCTTCTAAGGGCTGCCCTCACTGGGCACAGGGCGGGGCAGGCACTGCCAACCACCCTGGTCTGGAGCACTTTCCACTCTTGGTAGGGTTCATATTCTCTGCTGAAGGCAAATAATCTTTGTGAAGCCTCTGCTCTAGCCACAGTGGCATCCATTTAACCAATAGAGAGAGGCAAAAAGCAATCATCTTGTGTGATCCAGCGGGAAGCTGGACAAGGAGAAACTATTCACAGTATATTAATGCCTGGCTTGAGCCTAGTAAGTGTTATAATTAGGTGGCATTAATTAGTGCTGTGCTGGAAAAGACTGTCACATTCTACACCAAACCTTCAGCTAAAAGATAGGAGCGGAATACTTTTCTCGAAAAAAATTCCACATCTATTTTCTTGTTTTACTAGTAGGGATTTTTAATCAGTTGAATGAACTTGTATGTACTAGTTAACTTTGCTGGAGTTTAGTGGTTGTATTTAAAGCAGATTTTATCCTAGAATGATATTAATTTGATAGGATCCCTGATCTGTAAAACCATTGGTTATCTTGGTCTCTCCTGATAAGAAAAAAAAAGTGCCGAGGGTTTCCAGTTGGTGAGCACATTTGGGCAGAATCTTTCACACGTCACAAATTGCAGATGGGAGGCAGTGATCTTGAACATGCAGTCACATTGCGTGACCATCTGACACCTTCCATTTAGAAAAATAATACTTTCCTCACAGCATACGCTCCCTGCTGCAACCAGCACCAAAAATTATGCCTGGGAGAGCTGTTCCTCCTAGACTAAGGTCTTAAATATTTCTTAGGCTGCTTTTAAAAGATTCATGCAGCAGCACCACCTCACTCACATCCTGCTAAACCAGAGAAAATACTGAAATTCTTCCCCAGATGGTGTTAATCACAAAATAGCTGAAAAGAACAAAAGGGGGGAAAAGACAGCAGGAAAATTATATACTCACACTAGCAGGGTGAACAATGGAAGGCTCTTGTTGTATGTGTAATTCAAACATGTCCATGTAAAACACCGCATGGAGTTATTTCCTATTGCTACCAGTTTCTCAGCTGCATAAAATCCCATAACTATGTGGAAGTTCAGCTTTCAAATGCCTTGGTTTTGTGAATAATTCCTTTTGACAATGTGGTACGCTGATGTTCATTCATTTGAAATAGCGATGACCATTTCAGGGTGTCCTTTGCTATATATTGAGGTGTCAGTAGTGATAAAAAAACCCCCAACCCTTTATTGTATAAGGAGAAAGCCATGTGAATTTAAAGGGTGACATCTCACACTAGCCTATTGTGTCCTCTTTGTTACTGTATTCCAGCAAAACAAAACAAACAAACAAACAAAAACCCCAACAACAACTACCAAAAAAAACCCACCCAAAAAACCCCAAACAAAACAAAACAAAACACACACACACAAAAAAAACCAACACAAAAAAAACAACCAAACAAACAAACAAAAACCACCAAAAACCCCCACAAAACAAAACAAAACAAAAACACCAGCCAAGAATAAAAATTAACCAACTCATTCTTTTTACCCAGATTACAAGGCTGACAAGGAACATATATATTAACCCATGTTACTATCAGCTGTAGCTTGGTGGAGCTGAACCAGGAGGCAGCTCCTTCTGTTCTGCCTGAAGAGTGTAATCTTGAAGACTTGAACGTGTTTCCCTATTCATCTGCCTAGCAGGTGTGCCCCACAGCCAGACCAGCCACGTACTCAATTTCTGCCGTGTCTTCCTTCCCTCACCACACCATCACCATTTCAGTCTCTGAGCCCCACTGAGATCCATGAAGAGGAGGTGCTTTATAGCTGTTAAAATGTTTGTGTTTTCCTAGAGGGTGAGGTGCTGATTGGTTGTACTGGTGTCATTTACCAAATTGATGGGAAGGCAAACATCTCACCTCATTTTGTACAGGGATATGCTGCTCTGGCTGCTGTGCATGTCATGTGAGCCACAGAAAATCTCTGCAAAGACCTCTCACATCTGCCTGGCAGGGCTGCATCAGGACCTGGGGCATGCCTCCTCCCAACACTCTAGCAGGGACTCCTCCAGCCTCCAGCAGTTTTATTGGCAGTTTTGTGTCACTGCAGGTTTCCGGCCGTTTCCACCATCCTGAACCCCTCATGTAGAAATATGGGTGCTGCAAACACCCATCATGCAGAAATAGCCATCAGTGACTGCCACCACACCCCAGGTGTGTGCTCATGGACCAGAGTAGAAAGCCTCTATCTTCTTTCCTGCCTTCTGGCACAACAGGAAGATGTGCCAGGAGCACTGGTGAGGCCACACCTCGGCACTGGTGAGGTTTCACCTTGAGGGCTCTGTCCAGATCTGTGTGCTCTCTACAGGAAAGAGAGTGATGTGCTGAAGCATCTCCAGAGAAGAGCAGTGAAGCTGGTGAAGGGTCTAGAGAGTGTCATGTGAGAGAGATGGGGTTGTTTATCCTGGAGAAAAGGACACTCAGGGGAGACCTTATCACTCTCTACCACTGCCTGAAAGGAGGTTGTAGGCAGGTGGGGATATGTCTCTTCCCACTGCAAGCAACAGGATGAGAGGACATAGCCTCACAGCGGACCAGGATGGGTCCAGGCTGAACATCAGGAAAAGGTGGTTAAGCACTGGAATGGGCAGTGTAGGAAGTTGGAGTCACTATCCCTAGAAGTTGTCAAGAAATGACTGGATGTGGCACTTAGTGCTGTTGGTTTAGTTGGCATGGTTGTGTTCAATCAAAAGTTGGACTCGATCTTGGAGATATTTTCCAACCTTAACTGTTCTATGATTCTATGATCTTTTCAATGCCCCAAGCCCTAAACTGTCTCTTTGAAAGCCAATTTGAGAGATTAAATTCTCCAAGCTCCTGTCTTGTACTTTCCCCAGCTCAGGCCTCCACAGACTTCCCCCTTCCCACAGCATCCCCTCCTGCAAGGTCTTCCTTGCTATGCTGCAGCTGTGTGAAGGCTCTGTGCCACTTTCACAAGGCAAACATGACTTTTTATAGGCACCTACACAAACTGTGACTGTTGTCTTGTAAGGAACACAGGATTCAGGTTTTTCTTTTTCTTCCTGTGGTTCTAATGTCCACCAGAGGAAGGAAAAAAACTAATGACTTTCCAGAATAAACTCTCCTCCTCTGTGGTACTTCTGCCTGCAGGGTGAAGCCTGGGGGTACTCAGAATGGCGGCCAAGTCCTCCCTGTGGCTCAGATCAGGCTACGTTATTTTGGGGCAGATGGTTAGATACTCAAACCCCAGACTTTTCCACCTTGGATCACTCTTTTCTGACCTATTAGATTAAAAGTTGTAACCTGCTTCTTATATCTCATCCTCGTGCCTGCCAGGAGGCATCACTGTGTCTGGAGCAGTAAGGCTGAGCCAACTGGTGAACTTGTCTCATTATCTCCTTGCCGAAAACTTACAAGCGTTACTTATTCTTGGATACTTGTAATTTTTATGCTCTTCCTACCCAGAAGATTAGCTCAGGCATAGCAGAGCTCAGAGCACAAACCCATCTTTTGGCATTAACTTATCCTGGGCTGGCTGTCATTTTACAGTACTTGCACAAAAAGAGTAACTAGCAACAGCACTTACAAATCATAGATTATATTGTATTGGTTTAGCTCGTATTGTTTGCCTTAAATTTATATTGTGCTTTAAATGTCACCCATTAAAATTATTAGGGCAAGGTTTGCCCTCAGTTTACAGCCCCACTCCCCAGCAGCTCATAAGAGAGGCTGCTGCACAGCTGTCCTCACCTCATTTCAGTCATGCTATAGAAGTCAGAGAGTGTCCAGAGTTGTAACAAAGCCTTGAGCTCTTTCACTTCCAGAGATTTGTTTGTAAACCCAGGTACCAAACCAGAAAAAGTGCCTAAGAAAGACGCATTTCCTTTCATTCACCCCCAGCCTAAATTCTTGACTTCTGTTTGCATGCAGTTGTGCAAAAGTGGATAAGGGACCAAAAAGCCCCGCCTTGCCTTTGGCAATAGTTTTTTCTGAGTTCCCATCTAAGCCTAAGGAAGGCCATTCCTTTTTCTAGGAGAGTACTTTAATTAATGTATTCCTTGTGACTGTTGTTATTCTGTCTCATATGTTGCTTTGCATTTTTTTGCCTGTCCTCATATTTCCTCTAAAACACAGTTCTTAAATAGCTTCAGCTGTGCATACAGAACTTTCTGTGGATGTTCTTAATCTGTGAAAACAAGATCTGTAGCAGAGACAGTAATGCAGCCCTAAGCACAGAGATGCCAGTGACACTTCTTCAGTGTCTTTAAACTGGTGAATGTGATCTTATTTTGGCTAGTGACAAATCCCAGTGATGAAATGTCAGCAGTGTTTACACAGAAGTCAGACAGTGCAAAATTAACCCTTTCCAGCACTGCTCTCAGGGCAGAACAAAGCTGTTGTTTCCTTCTGTGAGGATAAGGCTGACAGAAAAGAAAGAAACTGGTATGGAAGAATTGCCAAAGACCCATCTGGAGGGTCAGGAAAAACCATGCATAGCTGGCCATACTCTGTGTGACAAACTGAACAAGCCATGAGTTTCTTTTGAGTTGTCCTGGGCAGAGTTTTCCTGACACACCTGATGAGGGCAACATCACAATTTGTGCAGATTTCCTTGATGTGAGTTTGAACCAAAATCACAGCTATCTTCTGAGATCATCTTAGCCATTACATACATGTAATGGTCTCTCAGCTTCCGTAGGACAGTTTAGGTGTGATAGAAAGCTAGACAAAGTTTAAGTGAGAAACTGGAAATATATTTTGCCATGTAACCCTCTGACTGCTCATTAGCAGCATGGGTAAAGCCTTGTGCAAACATAATGTTTTATTGTTGCTAACCAAAACAGCTGTAAAGCTGAACTGAAGGAATAGGTCAGCTTTGAGTTTATGTGCCCAGCAATATACAAAGGATTATAGATTTTGTTTCTTTCTTGTTGGCTTTGTTTGGAGCAAAGAGAAGTGCTAGCTGTGCCTGATAATCTGTAGGGCTCCCTTCACTTGTAAGGAAAGAAAGTGTTAATGAGGAAAAGATTACTTAGTCAGAGCTATTAACCTGTCTCTTTCAGAGATTTTATTACAGCGGCAACACCTTTCTTCTTCCTGATGTGCTGAGCAATTCTAGTTCCCCTGGAAGTTTAAGGTAGGTGCAGACATTGAGTTGCTTTGAAAATTATATTTTATCGTACTCACCATGTGAGCTCAGCCCCTAAAATGCTGCTTGGAAGCAACTGCCCTATGGCTCTTGATTCTGAAATGCAAGCTGAAATAAACATAACCACCAAAGGAGGACTTACTATGGCCTGTGTTTCAGCTCATGCTTTGGCAAAATGCAGGTGCCTTTTAAACACAGACAAGGAAGATAAGGCATAAAGCTTCACACCTGATGCAATACACACTGAAAAGCCAAAAACAGTGAGAAGAAAGAAAAATAACAGAAGGGATCTGTATGTTTGCTTCCTGGAATAGTTTTCCCCTTTAGGAATTTGATTTAGGTTTCAAATGCCCCTTATAGAGAAAGGAACGGCAGTCTTGTTCCTAAGGCTTTAGAGTAGCCAGACTTCTCTCTTCTTGCTTTTTGGTCATTGGTTGTGCTCTTCAGAGGCCATTTCATCATGTTGTAAGGTAAGACAAGACTGTGACCCAGATTCTGTTCTCTTGGGTGCTGTGGCTCAGCTGTATATACTAATGTTGCTTGGGGTTTCACTGTTTCCACCCTTCCTACTGTTCAGGTAAATTTGATTTCCCACTGCAACACATAAAGAGCAACAATACATGCTCCAAGGCATCATCTCACACCTCTTTGTCCTCAGCCATGAGAAAAAGTCCCTTTTAAAGGCATTTTGCTTGCATTCATCTGGCTTCTGCTCTTCTTTACATTATGTAATATTTTCATTGTGTTTTCCTATGATTCTATCCCCAAGATCTTAGACAAGCCACAGAACACTAAACAGACTTGCTAGTTACTTCCCAGGGCAATAAAAGCTAAGGGTCAAATGAAGGAGAAAACATGACTTCAAGGTAGACCTATAAAACCTTGCTCATTTCAGGGGCAGCGCGGGAGTCTGCAGTAGAGATGTCTGCCTAACAGCTGGTGTCCATGTCCTACAAACACTTTTCCTGCTGGAAGCATGTTGCAAGGCATTTTAAGGGCAGTGCCGGTTAACGAGAGTCAGCCCAACAGCCAGCATGGAGAGATCATTGGAGTCCTGAATGCAGAATAATTCCCAAGGGATCCTTTTATATTTCAGGTGACATAGTATCCTTCAGAGTTTCATGGTGCTTTAATCAAATAACGGTATCTCGTGTGCATGGGGCAGTGTACATTTTTCACTGGGTCCTCAGAGGCTCCTCCCTGTCCCTCTCGACTTGGCAAACTGGAATTACACATCCCTTACACCTGAAAAATGAGAGAACACACAAGACTGCACCTCTTGTTGGTTACTTACGGGGAAGGGAGAACAAAACAACCATAGGGCTTGAGACGTGGCTTGAGAGGAAAATCCCCCTCTTCAGAGCCGTGGCCAGCTTAGTGTGATGAAAGACCAAAATAATGCTAAAAATGAAACAGACAATGTAGCACTGGCAACTTTGTTCCTGAGAAAGGGATAAAGGATTTGAAAAGGTTCTGAAGTATTTTCCAAAGAGATCACTTTGCTCATGACAGAAAAGACAGAAATGTGGCGACAGCGGTGGTAGCACACTAGAGCTGGGGAATAACAGCTCATCGCTTAGTTCCAGGGTCTGAAAGGATCAGATGACAGAATCTGATTCCATTTCAGCAAATCATCCTCTATGCAAAGCTTGTGCCTGTTTGTTGCTCCTTTCTTAGCAGCAGAAGATATGCTTCTGAATGTGCATGTCTGCCCTACACTAATATTTTTAAAGGCTTTAAGTTTTATGCTCGACATCTCTGCATGAAGTCCCTTTCTTCAGACAACTCAAGAATACTTTGCAATTTTTTTTTTTTTTTTTATATTGTATATTGTAATTCTGGTGGCCACAGCATAGGGAGCATGCAGAAGGATGCAGCTCACTGGACTGGAGCGATGGGGAGGGTGGAATTCAGCCCCCTGTGCGCTTCACCAGGCTGTGCCCTGCCAAGCTTTCTCCTGTCTTGCCTCCTTGGAGCTGCCCTGTGCTGGTGAGTTAAAAGAAAACTGCAGCTGTATCATGGGGGCCAACAACGTGGAGGTACAGTGTGGGAAGCGCTTGTCACCATGAATAAACATTGAAATGTATTTTTTTTAAAGTTGCTAATTCCACTTGGCATTTCTGAGCCCAGCACTGAAAGCATCCATCTTGTTAGAAAGTGATGTCCTTTGTGACAGTAGTAGTATTAGAAGAGACTGCAAACGAGTTTTCAACCTGCTTTAATAATGATTTAACAAGCAGGAAAGTAATCAATATTTTAGGGATAAATTTCCTACCGTGCCTTTAGTAGATTCCATTTTTGCCCATACAGAACCGTGTCTACAGATCTGCTGGAGAAAATGTCTGAGTGCATGTGTCAAAAATGTACATGGGAAATAATACACCTGCAACACTTACAGCCCAGCACTGAGTTTATGCTGTGAATTCATAAAGTGAACTAAAAATTCCTTTGTTTTGACCCAGTGTTTGATGAAACCAATCCTATATATCTCTCTGATGAATCTACAAAATAAATATTATACCTGTTTTCTCTCACATATTCTTGTGTTTAAAACCAGCCAAAAATAGCTGGGGAGTTTTTGATATAGTGCAATATCTAGTACAAGGCACCAAAATGCCATTTACTGATGGAATTGGATGACATTTGAATTTCACATCCTGGTCACAAAATGAGATTATGTCATCCTAAAGTGCTTGGGTAATTGATGTGCAGATGCTGCTTTTTTTTTTTTTTTTCTTTTTTTTTTTTTTTTTTAAGTAGATTATTCAAACTGAATACTTTAGAAAGGAAGAAAAAAGAAAAGAAGCTCAGTTTTCTTTGTTTTTAATGCTGATTCATTCCATAGCTATCCCATTAAGAACAGAAGCATTTCAAATGGCTTTGGGGTCTTGTTTGTTTGCTTGTTTTGGCTGAGTGAATTGTTTGTACACAATTTCACTCCTACATAAGAAATGTTCTTATAAGACTATTTAATCACAGAAAAAGTTCCTGAAAAGGTAGGTGTGGAATCTATGTCCTCCCTTCTTGTGAGAAATAGACTAATATTTTCTGGACTAGGAAATAATTAGATTAGTTAGTCTTAAATTAGTCAATATTTTAACTGAAAAGTGCTCTGAAGCTTTTAAACCTGAGTCACTCAAAATCACTATTCCACTAAAAAATATTGGTCCTGCAAGAAAATTCTCTGTATGGCTTCATTTCCCTGAGGTTCTTTTTAATATATCCCCAAGACAGATAAATATTCACATTATTATTTATAGTAAGTCATACTAATGCTAATAGTAGCATAATGAACTTTGGTTGGTTTATAAGCTTAAAAAGAAGCTTAGATGATCTTGTAGATAATTAGAAAATAATTAGACACAGAATATCCAAAGGGTTGATTTCTAAGGGCCTCGTTTCATGTATGTTCAATTCATTAAGTCACATTCCCACTTTGAAGTTAATGGGAGTCTCTTTCCCTACAGCACCACAGGATTTGACCCAAGGTCGTGGATGCCAAAATATTGATGAATAATTTTGCTAGCTTTTTTCTCACAAATAAAATCCTTGTGGATATTTGGCCAGTGAATGACTCGTGGGGATAATGTTAAAAATCTTGTTTATGTTTAGCAAGAATAATAGCTACATTTTCATTTTAGAGCACATGTGATAAACACACCTTTGGAAACCGATGCTCAGCTCACCTGGAGCTGGATTAGGGTCTATTTTTAGTGGCAAGGAAATTGGATTATTCCACGCAGGGGATGCTCTGAACTTCAAAACTTGACATCATATACAATTTTATGAGTGTTAAAGAACCAGGAGACTTCTCCCTTTTATTTTGATTCAGACATTTTCAGTCTGGAGGTGACCCAGCTGCCACAAAACACAAGGGAAGCCGAGACAGCATGGATGGGTTTATGTTGTGGAGGCTGGGAGGGCAGGGACAGGGTGGGAGAGCTGCTGAGGGGCTGCTGGAGTCCCCACCTGAGCAGAAAGCGTGGTTCAGAGACCAAGCTGCAGACGTGCAGTCCTGGGCCAGGCGTGATGGAAAGCGCCACACAGGAAAGGGATGTGGCTGTGGGTGGTGCTGTGCACCTCTGTCACTGCGTGGTGCTCAACTCTGTGAGGGGAGAAGGAGGTCCTTCACCTGCAGGACACATGTCAGATGGAGCAGCATTTCCTAGCAAGTGGCAGGAATTATTATGGAGGTGGTGAACAGCTGTGCATAGAGCATAGCATGAAATGGAGTTACATTGCAAGGGACAAAAAGTGAGAACTGGGGAATCCTGACACTGGGACATTTTTGCTTAAATGATGTGCTACACTAAAATCACTCTCTGTTGGGGGATCTGAGAAAAAAGAGTCCCAGAAAGCTAAACATTCCCTTTCCTCTGGTCTTTACTCTAAATTTATCTCAGATTTGATTAGAAACCAGACCTATATGAAAAGGGATATGCATTTTCTGACTACCATCTGCTAAGCTTGATACAACAGCAGCTACTGGTGACACTACTAGTCATTCCAGATATTACTGACTAGGAGGATCTGTGTGTCCATAAAAGCGTATGCACCTGTGAGAGAAGGTATGTGGGAGTCTGTACTTCCATCCCTAGTACAAAGCACCAGCCCAAGATTTCCTGTGAAACCTGACCAACTCTGAAATCTGTGAAGTAGAGGAATTACTTCTTTGGGCATGCTGCAGAGGGACCCTTTTGGGAAGTAGAAAAGTTTAGGCAGGATGTCACAGGTATGAAGACAAATGTTTCAGCTGTCTTTATGAGCAAGTTTCCAGTAATTTAATTGGGTGTCTACATGTACTCTTGCAAAGGAAAGCCTTCAATGAAGCAGGCAATGGTACTTTCACCTTTCAGAGAGGATGGTGCAGCTGCTGGGAGGTGCAAATAGTCCATGCAGGCTTCAGAGCAATGTCTTTTTCTCCTATCAACCAATCAATCAGGCTCAGCAGCCAAGCAGGGCATACCAGTGCATACCAGGACATCTATGCTGGGAAGTGAGATGACTCGGGAAGCCTTGGTCATCTCTGATGCCAAGGGAGCTCCATCTCGCCACTGAATGGGAGAGCAATTCCAGGCATAAGGTGTTGCACTGGTGAGCTATTCAAGACACACAGAAAAAGAGAATGAAAATAAATCTTGTCTCTTTACGCTGGGCTGCGGTGGCTGTCCAGTAAACACTGGAGTATGAGGTTCCAGTCAACTGGAGTCTTTTTCTTCCCCTGAAGAGCCCTGAAAAAAGTTATATTGAAATAAACCTGACAATAACATATGCCAGAAAATGTTTCCACTGGAATATATTACTTCCATGACTTGATATCTTCCTACAAAAAATATCCCAGTGGTCTTCACTAGCTTTCCCACTTTATTTTCTGAATGTGTGAACCCAGATCCTCCCAAAGCTACCCATTTGCCCATGTTCTTTCAGTCTACCAAGCAAAACATCTGCAAAGCACCCTGCTAAACCAGAATTTTTAACAAATCCCTCTTCTGTATGAAACGAATCAACACAATCCTACACCCCAGCAAGCACCCAAGTTTGGAAATTTTCATTTTTATTCTGAATAAGAAATATTTGAATATGTAAGGAGGCAAACAAATATATTTCAGATGTTTCTATTCTTAATATTTCTATCATGTATGTGTTCTTAGAAAGGAAGAGGAGTGGGTATGAAGAGGAGTATCATTGCACAGATCTAGGGGCTCACTGAAGCGGAGCACTGAACACTGCGGAGAGGAGAGTTCCCCAGGACTACACAAACATACACCATAAGTTCATGATGGGTTCCCATTGTCTGATTTTGTTGAAGGTGTGCTCAGCTTTTGAAAGCCTGAAAAGTACAGGAGCAGGGGGTGACAAGTGGTTTAACGATTACAGGACAGTGCAACCACATCACATGTTCTTGGTCCTTGGTCTGACCCAACGCCTGACCTGTTACACAACTTCAAGCAAATTCTTTAACTGTTCCAGTCTGCATCCAGGCAAAACGGTCCTTGCAATAAAATTCTCTCTTGCTGAATGTTTTATGGGTAACCACAATAACACTCTTCCCTTCCTCTTGCCCACAGCAAGATCTTCTGGTACCACAGTCCCCTGAGGGACAAAGCTAAATGTGCCACGATTTGGCAACAGGCTGTGATCAAAATCAAATCTAACACCAGTGTATAGCAGTGGTGACCCACTTTCCCTCTTTATTTTCTCCTCTCCTCTGTGGTTCTCAAAAATCACTTGCCTCTAGCATTGTCACTTCTTTAACTCCCAGCCTAGAAGTTCTGCTGTGCCAGAGCACCCCATGACTCAGAGAGATCCAAAAAGCCTGAGCTTAGCAGCATGCCTACTGAACTGAGACAAATAAGATGAGCAGGTCAGTCTGACGAGCTAATCAGAACTCTCCTCTAGGAAAGATTATGCTTCCAGGACATACTCCACATATTGCAGAAAGCATGTGGAATAGTGCCAAGGCAGAGATACCAACTCCAGCATAACCCACGTTCCCTCAGTCTTGCACATCCTCAAGGACAGTTTGTCTTTTGACCTAAAACTACAAAGCTTTAGAAATATAAAATATCTTCCCTTCCTTCTCAGTGAGGGAGTGTTTCTCATCCCATAATTTCCTCTGATCCCAACACTGGGGATTCTGCAGCTACTAAAAAAATGTCTCCAAGTGTCCAAGACAAAGTAGGCACAAGACAGGTCCTCTGATATCCCTCAGTTCTCCACGTGAGCCCACAAGGCCTGTATTTGTGACCCTAGTGAGTCTTGGAAGGTTGCTTAGCTATGGCAATAGAACTGAGGTTATTACTTCCCTGTCTCAGGCAGGAAGAGCACATGCTGTGACAGAAGAGCTGCAGACGGCACCTATTGAGTCTGTACAGCTTCATGAACGTCATTTCAACTTCAATTCCAGAAACATTACCTAGACAAACATTCTCAAGCCTGAAACTCATCGTTCCTCTCTATTTTTTTTTTCTTAATCACCCTATGGCACATTTCTCAGTCTTGAAAGCACAACAGAAGATCTCTGTTGAAAGAGCAAATAAACCGCTGATTTACCATGTTTTCTAATCCGAGCTTGTCTTACCTAGACAACCATACAACGCTTAATGTTTATCAGTACTCCTGCTCAAATATAAAACCACATCAGATTGGTTAAATGGCGCTCTGGGACTGACCCACTGTTCAGATTTAGACGTCATATGTGTTCTCTGCATGGTCTGGCCTTGTGTGGCTTAGGGAAAATGGCAGAGAACTGATGAATAGCAGCCCCCCTCTGTACGGTGCATACTGATCCACAAACTGCCGGTTAACACATTTAGAAAGAGAACCCCTTTGGAAAACAGAAATTACACAGCCCTTCTAAGAAGTGCCATTAAATGACATAGCAAGATTTTGTTTTGCTTTGATTCCCTTATGTTTTTCTCAGGAAAATTAGTGTTAAGTCTCTATTTCAGAATTTTGAAGATTGCTATTTTGCTTTGGGCCACAAGTGAAACAGCCATTTTTAGTTCCACTCTTCTTTACAATTTTTGGACTGGACAGGAATAGTAAGACTGCATACTGATACCCACATGCTAAGGAGGGACCTCTAAGAAGAATAATGCTGTTCTTATCTGCAATACGGCTTTTTAAAAAGACTCACCTACCACTGTTCTTTGGTTGTTGTTGCACCAAATTTACACTCAGGTCTAACACTGAAAATAAATAAGCAGTGGCTTGTGTATGTGTGTGGTGTGTGCGGTGTAGCAGATACTGGGGCAGATCGTCAGCTGGTGTAAATCAGCCTAGGTCCATTGACTTTAATGGAAACTTGCCAACTTACCCCAGCTGAGAATCTGATTATTGTTTTGCAAGTTCTTGCATTAAAGATAAGCATTCACACTCTGCTCTGTTACACTGGTGTAAATGGGAGTAACTTCACTGAAGACTCTGGAGTCCTGCTATGTGTACCTTAACTGAAAAGCAGAATTCAGTTCAAAATTTTAATGACGGTTAAAGCAGTCTTTAGCCCTACTACATTTAATCTCTCCCCTTTTCCTTAAAAAAAAAAAAAAAAAAAAAAAAAAATAGAATAAAAGGTAAGAAGGAAAAAAATATCAGTCTGTCATGGAAAATCTCAACTAATTTTTTTTTTTTTTCTCTGACTCTCATTTCCGGGCTTTGTGCAAATAGTTTATTTGATTTGACACCTACTGCACAAAAGGTTGCCCCTTCTGTTCTATCAAAGCTGGTATCAAGAAAAGAGAGAGAAAAATCACACAGCTGGTAATACAGAGAACCCAAAAATATACAAAGGCGTACCAGAGGGAATAGTCATCAACATAAAGTGAACAAGCACCCAGACTATTGATTACATGCTGCTCACAGAACACTAGGCATTTCTGCCAACTTCTTTCCACTCTTACGCTGAGCTGCAGACAGCATGTTGTACTTTGCATCATCAGTTTTGATGAATAATGCACTGATAAACACTGCAGCCAATATTCTGGAGGAGCTGAGAAGCCAGATGTCATCTGGACCTCCAATAGTTTTAACCCTGGGTCTCCGACAGACACTGAAATCAACACTAGACGTGCACTGCAGAATGGGCAATGCCCAAATGTGAGGTTAGGCACAATATTACACTGGCAGGCGTATGAAAAATGAAGGGACCTTGTAATGCTTTCTCTAACAACTTCCCGAGGCACTGAGGTAGTGAGAAGGCAGCACCCTGGTGTGAGCTGCTCACTGGAAACACCTGCCAGGTGCATCATCCCTGTGTGAGTAGCGGTGCCTGGACAAAAGGAATGCCATTATCTGTGTCAGTTTGGCCCTGCAAGACACTGCTGGCTCCGCACTGAAGGGACTGAGCGAGGGGCTCAGCAGACTTATCCCCTTGAGAAGCAGGATCCTCGTTCGGAAACACGGACGAGTTCCTCCCATGGCTGCGGGCTGCGTGTGTTAGGAGGTTAGGATGGCAGTCACCTGGGCATCTCAGTAATGCACCACAGTCCTTCTGCTCACAGGCAGCAACAAGTTCCAAGGGTTCCCAAGCCCTTAAGCTTTATTTGGTATCTATTTTACCTGCATCTTCACCAGTGAGGCTCAACTGTTTTAAGCAACAAGCCCCTTAGAAATCCCGCGCTCCCCCCACATAAGGCCAATGCTCAGGGGGACCTTGAGACCTGTGAAGGTTTCATTTCACTGAGTCTCAGCAGCACCAGGTTCCATTTAAAACTGCACACAGTTTAGCAATATCAGCAGTGAAATTATGCAGTTTTGGAAGTTAAATTTCTACCCACCCACCTCAATAATCCAATATCTCAGCATGCCATATAAGAGTAAAACTTACTTTTTTTTTAATAAATGAGGGGAAAGGCTCTCTCTCAGAATTACAGTGTAAAGGGCTGATTGCTACCTTGAAATTCTGTTTAAGGAAGATGTGCTTATATAAAAAGCCAAATTAGGCTCTCAAAGGCTGAGTGTATGCCTAAGCAATGGAAGAGTGGTTTCTCTCTGCTGGCACTGCAACACTGCTAAGGTCAGGAAGCCCCCTCATGGTTTGCTCACCAGGAGGAGGGTTGTATTATTTGAAGCATCCTAAATGTTCTGCTTTATTTTACCACCAGAATTTTCCAAGAAAAACTGTCTGTTGAAAAGAATATATGTGGCTTAAATATGGGAGTGTTTTGCCTCTATTTACGTTCACCACTTTATTTTGCACCTGAGTAACCATAGTTGGCAAATTCTCTTAAGATGTGCCCTATTCCCACATTGAGGGGAAATCTAAAAATAGGTAAAGTGCTCCTTATAATGTTTTTTCTTTTCCATTCAGCTTGTAAAATAATTGATAAATGTGAAGCATTAATAAGGACCTCTTCAAGGTACGAAACAATCCAAAAAGAAAACTGGCATGCATATGAGAAGTGGTTAAAACAAAGTAGTAGATCAGGAAATGCTTAGATAGATAAGGGGTAAGCTGTAAAAAGGCAGAGGCAGTGACTACAGTGGAATTTCAATTATACTGACATTGATGGGCATAGCAGTAGTGGAGTCATTAAGGATGGATGTGTGCTTCTGAGTGCAGTACCAAACAGTTTTTTTTCAGTTTGAGGAGCAATCAACAAGACCAGGGGCTATTTTGGACTTAGTCCAAGGAAATGAGACTAGGTGAAATGAATAATGTGGAAGATAATAAACCCTTAGGGCTAGGTTATAATATCATCACATTGGAAGCACTTCTGAAAATATTTGTGAATGGTTATAAAAGTACAATAATTCTGAGGACAGAATGAGCTGTAGAAAGTTGATTGGAATCAACTGTTTGTGGACAATAATGTAAAAGCATGCAGTATTTAAGAAATGGAGACTGCTATTTCTATTCAGTTTATTAAAATCAAAGTCAAAATGATAGCAAAAACAAGCTAATGTGGCCTCAAAAAAATGTAATAAAGGTATCAAAATGCTTTCCTTATTTAAAAGGCCAGGCATCCTTGAAAAATTGGAAGGTTTGACAATTTTAAAATGAATGAGAACAACATCAAGAGAATACCAACAATGAATAATATCCATTAAATATTTCAATCAAGACTGAAGCCAAGTTGCTCAACTGTATGCATGCAATGTAAATGGCAAAGAAGAAGAAGGAAAAAAAAAAAGAAAGATGATAGTGAAACATGGAGCACTCATTTGTATCTATTTCCACAAATAAAAGGACCAGTGCTCAGCCTTTCATTCTGAGAGAAGCTCCCATGATTTTAGCAGAGGGAGGACATTAGTTGGGGCTATTCAGGGATTACACCCTTAAGGAAGCTGCTGGCAGTGGGAAACCAGGATAGCTATTTCATATAGAAGGGTCTGATCCCACCCTTGTGGTGCTCAAGACCACTCAAAAGTGGATGCTTGAGAGTTGGCACAGGGTCTACCCTGGCAATATCGTGCAATTCTCACTTGCCCTGAAAACATGGAAGATTTGAGAGGAAGAAGTGTATCGTGATCCATACAAATTACTCCAAATGGTTAAATGGTCAGAGATGTTGTTCAAGCACACACATTCATTTCACAGAGATGCAGCCAGGTACTGTGCCTTTCCTAGGATCACTGCTGCATCCAGGTGGTGGGTGATGTAACCTCTCCCAGTAAGCCAACTCAGCCCTTCCCAGCTTACCTATGCTTTCAGCTGCCACTTCTGAGCAAAGTGGATCTTCTCCTGAACACCGTGGTTTCTCATACCAGAGAGCTCTCTTTTCCTTCTGCTCAGCTAGTGGTGGGAGGCTCAGAGTCATATGGCTAAGTGTTACTCTGGGAAGGAAGATGTTGCCTGATAAGAGACCCAGCAGAGATGGACAGACAGCAGACACATGTGAAAACAGGAGGCTCTGTGGTGGGTAAAGGGGAATGTGCTGAGGGAGGTACTTCGACTCTTCCTGAGGAGAAACAAGGGTGCCCTTGGTGAGAGCATGCTGCAGTCAGCAGAGAGCCTGGCCAGGCAGAGCCTGGGCTGGTCATGCCTGGCTAAGCAGCACTTCATGCCCCTGTAGGGATGTGTTGTTCAGCTGGCAGCATCTCCTGCTGTTGTACACGGCCTGAACAGGGGCTGCTGCTTCTCCCTGGGGAGGAGGTACCAGAAACTTCCTTATTCCTTCCCCACAGTCATGTATTTCTCAGCCTACATCACCAGCCAGCTACACCATGAAGTGGAACTCCAACCTTCCCCAGTATCCAGAAAGGCTGGAATTGCTTCTTTCAGTTCAAACTTGCAAAGCGGAGAGCTCAAGATGCCAAGGTGCATATTATATCCCAGATTTCAAAGCAGGCCTCATGGCTAACACCCAAACTCCAAGACAACTCTTCTGATTTTACAGCATGCTTAAGCTGAGGACAAAATGCTGACTTTTTGTCTGCTTCACTGATGACTGTCAAACAGACTTAGAATCTAAAAAAAAAAAAAAAACCAGTTTGATTGTGGGGTTTCTTCCTTCAGCTACTAATTCTGGCCTCCATGTTCTCCAAGTACCTTCAGAACAAAAGACTGTCATGTGGTTTCAAAGATAAAGATGAAAAGTAGTTGATTTTGTCCAGTTACACATTATGGTAATGAACCCAGCACAAATTAAGCTTACCAAGTCCCCAAGGAGATGAGGACCTTTTAGGTTTTTTGGGGGTGTGAAATGTGTCCAGATATGAGCAAAGATCATTCCTTTGTGTGATATCCTTCACCCATCTCCTTGGAGAGAGAGGATAGCACTGTGTGGAAATGGAGCTTATTGCATGAATCCTCTCCCCCTAAGCCCTTTGGCACCTATCAAGCATTGAGCATCCCCCACCTCTCCCTGCAGCTGCTGCACCACTGATTCAAATGCCTCACTGGAGCTTGCAGGACCCCTACTAGCCTCTACTGTAAGCTGGCCTGAGGAGATGGTTCACACTGTGCTCACAAAACCCACAAAACTCAGTGGAAATTTCAGCCCTGAGATAATGATCCAAATTTACATGAACCCATAAAGCACTCTAAAAAATTAGCAGGGAGAGTGCAAGACCATGCATACCTGTGCACAATTACTTGTCACCTAGGCAGGGAAACAGTGAGGAGGATGTAAAAGGAGGAGGTTAGTGCAACAGCAGGGCTACATTTCTCTCTCTAGAAAATTCAGAACTATGGAGGTGCAAACAACTGTTCCCAAAGAAAATGGATACCTTTGTTTATAAGTAAAGCCTGGAGAAAATAAGATTGGCAGTGATCCATGAGACCCTGGAAAGCTCAAATCAGGATGTCCTCCTTTTCTCAAAGCATCAGTATAAATGAGGAACAAAAAATGGATTGCAAAATGCAGAAACCAGACTAAATTATTATTTTAATTTTTAAAAAATTCTACCGCACAGTCCGGCCACAAAGAAGAGCAAGCCCCAGCCTTTGTGGCAGTAGAACCTGCCACATATTTGCCCTGGGTAATGAGCTCAGAGGAGGAGATTTGAAAGAAGACTTTGCATTGTTCGAGGAGGCTCTGGAGCAGAGGGAGGGTGGAATTCCATCTGTTCACTTCCGCGCGGTTCAGTGAGCTGCTTCACTTTTAATGGTTCACTAGGCTGTGACACTTAGCAGAAATTACGGTAAATGTTTTTTAAAACCTTTACATTATCATTTAAGAAGCCGCATGACAAGATCACTGAAAAGCTAACCCTTTGATCTCTGTCTCTTGTGAGGGTTTTTTTGTCTGATAATGGAAACAATGTGCCATGTGCTATTGAGGCTGGATAATGTGTTGATGTGCATACGTTCACTTTGTCCCCTGTCCTAATGACATTCTCTATGGGGTTTTTTTTTTTCATGCCATTGCAAAAATAAAAGCAGATTTTTGCCCTTATAATCTATAGTCACCTCGGCAGTTCCCATATAGCTCTTGGCACGTTAGGAGAGCTGACAAACCGCTCGCACTCCAGCTCAGATGGGAAGTACCCCATGTTACCGATCAGGTGGAATTCCACTTTGCCTGCTTGAGTGACTCTGTGAACAATGTAAATCATTAAGTAAGTCTTTGAAACAGTGCAGAAAGGTGATGGGGGAAGGGAGCTCTGTATCTGGTGCTTGTTCAATGTAATTTCACAGGAGGAGTGTTTATTTTTCATAAACCTTAGAAAAAGACCAAGTGGTAGTCAACAAATTCAGTTTGACTTGAACACTGGAACAGGAAATCACGGTAAATGCTTCTACTCTTCTGTGTTTAATCAGCATTTAGGACATTTTTTTTTCTCCTTACATTTTCTCCTCTCCATCAGAGTTTTTAGCACTTTATTGGTCTTTTCCATCTGGAGAAACGTCTACGGAGTGCCTGGAAGACTTGGAGCAGCCATTTGGATGTCTTCACTTCTGTAGAAATTGGCTAGAAGTACCAAGAGAAAATCTTTATCTTTTTGCAAAGAAGGGAAACAAGTACAAATGAAGTCAGGCTTCCCACAGATACACGGCTCACAAAGCTCTCTGCCATCTTTGCCCTAGTCAGAGGAAAAGGTTCACAGCTTCTTTAGACAGACAACACTCCCCCATCAACTACACTGCATAGCCAGCATGACTCAAAAACAGGCAGCCTGAAAGAAAAATATAAGCTACAAATTCCAGACTTTAGAGATCATTCTTATGTTTTCAGACCTTTAAGTATTAAAGGCTGTTTTGGTGTTGGGGACAACTACGCCCAGATTCAGAAACACTTTTTTTGCTTTTGTCGGTTTTGTCTGATCCAAGTCATGGATGGGCATGAGTTCACAGCACGAGTTCAAGCCCTCCACTACATGAAGATATTCCAGACAAATAGATACCTCTGAGATATGGATTCTGAACTGGGATGGTGTCCACAACCCTGACTTCATTCTGTTCACATTTTACCAAGGAGCATGGCTATCAGCACATTTTGCAAGCAGGAATTTGGCCACCACAACAAAAAATTCTGCAGCAAAATATAGTTAAATGAACCCAGCGAATTCTTGCTATATTCTCTGCTACTTAGTTGATCCTCTTGATGAAAAATGCCCATTTTCCTCCTGCAAAGGGGAATACGCCAGCAAAATGAAAGGGTGCTCAGGCTATTAATGAAAAGCTTGATAACCACTTGCTGAGAAGAGACAAAGAGAAGTCACTAGAAAAGGAGAAGAAGGAAGCAAGGACTGCAGCCAAATTTCAGGTGGAAGAATATGATACTTTGGATAGCCCATCAGTAACGAAAGGGAAGGAAGGAGACGGGCTGGTTGGGATTCCAGCTATGAGTATCTTAATAGTGCCCCATCTACCTGTTGGCTTGAGTAAGGAGGTGCTAGTGACCTTGAGAATTTGCCTAACATCTAAAACAGCACAAACAGATTAAACAGAAGCAAGCCGCTAAATGTTGGCACCACAGGTCTGTTTTGTATTGCTTTCTGCATCACCTCCATGTTGTCTTTTGCTCCTGATCTCAGATCAAGCACACAGGCTGGGGAAGCCCCCACACAGCTCTGCTCGTAACGTGATTGCTTCTGCTGCCTCTGATCTGTCTCAAGAGGGCACAGAGACAGCAAGACACTCCCATCTACTCTCCCTCAACTGTGCTGAAATGTAATTTCAAATATTTCTTTTTAAGAAGTCACCAAGTCTTTTTTTTCTTCCCCTCTTGGGGATTTGCAAAAGCTCATTTGAACTCCAGTGTCCCTGTGTTGGTGCAGTGACCAGTGAATGCTTTATTTTACAGGGACGTGCTGCCTCTCAAACTAAACGTGGATTCCTTCCTGCAGAAATACCCCTATCTCATGAAACTGGAAAAGCATGGCTAATATTGAGCAAATAAATCTATCTGCATGTGGACTTTGACTGGTATCAAACTGGCTCATTTATTGCCACAACTCTTTGCTGGGAGATTTTTGTTCTGCTGTAGAGCTGCTAAATTCCCCTTGAGTACTATTAGTGTTGCTGCTTTTTATGTCTCTCTCCATGACACTACTCAATGCAAGTTATAATTAACTCAGAGAAAGTAGAAGGGGATGGACTCTGTCTGTTTAGGGGGAGATGGGTACAGATTGGGAAAACATAATGCCAAATACCCTTTGAGCTTTCTAGTATCCCCTGAACATCAATTATTTTTAGAACTCACCTTTCTTCTGAGAGGCAGCCGAAAGCCCATTGTCTGCTGCAAACTACAGCAATCAGGAATGATTTCCAGGGCTGAGGGAGGATTCGAATAACTTGACTTGTAAGACCTTTGTACTGGCCTTTTGCACAAGACTAGTTTTTAGCACTGGAGAAACACAGAGGCCAGCCTTGGCCAACATCTCAGTATCAAAGGTGAAAATGTGTCCATTTTCCAGCAACTCTGGACAGTCTGGAGAACAGTTTAACCACTTAACTACTAAAGATTTAAACACCAAATGCAGGACCTACACTGGGCACATGCAAGCGAAAGGGTTTGTATACAGCTGAGGGCTGCAAAGGCAGGCTGAGAGAGGGTAGCACAGGATTTCAGAAGGTGCATGCACATAAAGAGGAGCCTAACAAAGTTTCTTGCATTTCTTAAAGCACTGAATTGTGGAAGAAGAAAAGGATAGAAAAACTAGCATACTAGTTCATAGTGATCATAAATGCTTTGGACACAGAAATTATTCCCCTGGCAGCAAACAGTGAGTGCTAACACGGTCTTTGTACTCAGCTCACAGAATCTCTGGAAGATGACAAGGAAAAATAAAGTGTCCTTACTGACTTTGATGTCTCTCCTGCAGGTAAATTCAGCCATAAGAGACTTTATATAGCTGAGTAAACCTACCGAGCACAGCAGGACCACTGTCATGTGCACACTACGCACATGGGCCTTGGTAATGCACGATCACAGCCTAAAGAGTTGATACCTTTGAACTATTCAAAAAAGTGAGTTTCTGAACCAAGAAGCAATTTGAATAACGAGTGTGCTATTTTGATCTGCATTCTAATTTGAAAGCTCATCATTATTTACATGATAAATATAAATGGTGCATTTGGAGTTGTTATAGTCCATCATGTAAATCCGTATTTAAGCATTATGAAAAAGAGGATTTGTGATTCAGTAGATCATATTAGCTCTAGGGCAGTTATTCCTGTTGATCAAATCTATTTTCTTGCTGCCCAATGTGCATCAAGTCCATGGGATAAAAAATCCTTATGACATATTTACTGCTGTGTGAAATGATGAGGTCCTTTTTAATTTATTTTTTCTTGTAATATTCTAAGCAACCAGTCATTCCTGGAGGAGAACAGCAGCCTTACTCTAGGTGGCCCTGCTTTGATCTCAGCTAAATGACTATGAGTGATGAACTCCCATAGGTTTAACGAAGATCCCTAGAAATAAATTCTCCCTCACCCAGTGGTGCCTGTGATTTTCTGTGAGCATGTCCTTCCCACAAAAAACCCATGCCCACTCCATATACTCCTTTCTCAGTCAGAAAACTTCAATTGCCTACTCTCTTTTCCCTTGTTTTTTGCCACTATCCCATTGATTCACTGGACTTGTTCACCCCAAGAGCCTGGTAGCACTCAGAGCTGGCCACCTTGCCTGCAACTGTTCAGCGAAACTGATTCAGCAGAAATGAGCTTGACGGTCTCCTGTCACCACTACCCCCTGGGACACTTGACTCTACAGCAGCAGCTCACACAACCACTGGGTCTGCACTACCTGAGGAATAGGCAGTCAAGAGACACACCCATTTTCCTTCTGTTCCTCCCAGGCAGGCAGATGAAGTTATTTCCCCCATGCTGGAAGATCTCTACAGCTGGTGCTGAAGGGAGGGAGAATCTCTTCTAGCTGGTGCACAGCACTACACGCGTTTCTTGCTCCATGCTGGGCCAAAAAGACCAATTTCATTCTTCCTGCTGCTGTTGTCTATGTGGCATCAAATACATCAATATGCATTCAGAGGAGGCTTTCAATGTAAACCAGAGAGATCAGCTTTAGCATTTGACCATTCCTTCTTGTTTCCACCCCAAGGGCAATTAGAAAATACCTGCAATTACCGTGACTTTATTTATATGGCACAAAGCTTTTAGGGACCGCTAACGAGCCAATGTTTTTAGGATAATCTTAACTGCCATCATTTTGTGTACACTCTCCTTGCATGCTTGGAGGAACTGAGACAGATTTTTGTCCCCTCAGCCTCCTGTAGCAGAAGGACCCTCTGTTCTTTCCACTGCCTCCAGTTTAAGGCTTGTTTTGCAAACTAAGGGATAACAAACTTCAGTCCAGATCGTCAAAGATTTCTAGAAACCTACATAGTTCAGAAAGCCAATGCTTTGCTATTAAAATTGAGATTGTCTTTATAAAGCCCCAGTGGGTGTTGCTGATAGCCAAAGCTTGTAAAACCCCCCCTGTTTCCATCTGATATGAGGAGAGAAAACAGGGGAGCCACACTCCATGCACCCCTGGACATTTTGACCCTCTTGAGTAAAAGCTGAAGCAATCTGAAGCTGGGAGATGGGTCAGAAAACACTGGAGGAAGATGGAAAAGGTAAAAGAAATGAGATGTTAGAATAAGGGCAACATTTTCATTAACAGATGTCTGGTATCCCCACAGTCTTGCCACCTTTGTTTAAATATTTGAATCAGTGCTCTTATTTTAATAAACAAAACAGATGCAAAATCTGCAGCTAAGTGTTGGGAGTGTATTTCAAGGCACAACAGACAACTCCATCTCCTCTGGGACTGTGTTTTTTGGTCCAGGATGGGAAACTTGTTGTTAAAACTGTTCCCAGATTATATCCCACTGGCCCTGATTACCTTGATGTTAGGAAAATGTCTCAAGGGACGTAAATTGCCTGGAATCATTTGCAACAGCTGCCAGCAACTGCAATTCTATGTTATTACAAAAGCAATCTCCCTTCCTGGGAATTTGATTTGCAAAAATAGGAGAATTAATAGAAATAGAAAGAAAGGTTTTAAAATAAGATCAGTTTCCAAAAACCAGGCACCCTTTTTGACACAAGTATCCCTTATGCTCTCAAATGGGAATAATTATAGAAATGACTGTCACCAGACGGTACCTGCTTATGAAAAATAAATTTCTCCCTTGAATTTAGGCAGGTTCAAGTCACTATTTCTTGCAGAAGAAATCTTTCTTTTAAGCTCAGTATATTTTCTGGAACAATGGATATTGAATTGTGTCTGTTAATATAATCACTTGACATCTACCATTTTGTATATTTCGTGTTCCAGTGAAACCTTCTCTGTATTGCTAATGAAATAATTTTTTTATGTTCTCAATAATCATTATTCTCCTTAATGAAAAGTCAGGGCAGATCTTTCAGTCCTTACATGTGGGAATAATTTCTACCCTCACATTGCTTTCTTGAGATACTCAAACTGACTTGAGTGAATTAAAGTTTTGTAGGGATGGCTTGTTCATAACTTAAGTGCTAATTGACATCTATTTCAGAACATGACATTCTGGAATAAACCCTACTTTAAGACATTATTGCAATTACGTTTTTTATAAAAATTTGTGTAATTATGTTTGGGATAGTAACTAGTAAGTCATTGCAGTGGAATGTAAGGCAATATCTCCCACCAGCTGCCTTTGAAAATCTTCTGTCAGAGACAGTGAGAAAGAACTGTCCTGAGTCACATAAAAATTTTGAGGAACAACTAATTCTAGTGCTTGGAAATTTCAGAGTTCTGCTATCACAGATGAAACAAATTGTTTTATTTCAATGCCTTTGCATCAGAAAAAGAGCCAGGTCTGGATACAGTGGTCAGTATAATGAGTAATTGGATAGATAAAGTGAGCCACTAGTACTTTAATCCCTATCCCCTGCTCTGCCTGCTCTTTAACACCCAGGTAACTGTCAGAAGGGGACCCAGCTATTACAGATGACAAGGGGTAAATACCTTCACGTTGTCCTCCAAAGGTTAAGGTTTACCAACCCTGGTTGGAAGCCACAATCTCCAATAACCATTAATCCACTAAACTTCAGTATGAGTGAGCATATTTATGGCTGCAGTCACTAAAGGGTGAAATAAAGATTAGTTTTTAGTTAGGAACGCAAAGCTTTTTAGATCAATACAGACCCACTGCTGAAATCAATCTAAAGTTTGGAATTTTTAAGTAAAGATTTACTGGGCTTCCTTGTACAGTTAATTTTCCAAAGGGAGAATTGTCTCGGCAATGTTACATAGTAATCAAATTGAGTAAACACTAGTCAGTTCGTAAACTGACCTCGGTTATGCGCATAGCAAATGAGTGTACAGCAATAAAAATACCCATAATGTGGATAGTAAACTTGCCAATAAACAGGTAAAGCCAAAATGCACATATAGACTAACATGATAAAATATTAGTAGCTACATTTGCCTATTTGAAAACATAAATAATCAATAGACATTAATAATGAAGTTGTTCATGCATATCTTTATTACTGTGCATATTAAGTGTTTCAATTATTTCTACTTAGTTTGATAGATAAATGTATATGTATATTTTGTGCCTTGAAAAGAACATAGGATTACTCTTCAAAACAACAGCCACTGTTTAGATGAAAGAACAAGTGGACTGGAAATACACAGCTTGTTATACCCCTCTACTGTTCATGTTTGATGCATGTATACAATTTATTATGCAATTTCTTGAGATTTGACAAAGTAATTGTCTGGCAAACCATAGCTTTAATGATGGTTTTTCTGCTTCAGACAAAAGGTCTGAAGGTAGTGTAGGAAAATGACTTAATAGATCAGTGTCTATAAATGCTGTTAATCTGTATTATATATATATATTTGCAATGGTAACCCAAGTTATTTTCTGAGTTACCGCACAATATGTTGTGAGATTCCATGTGGTAAATTCATTTTTGTCATCAGAGCTACTGCATGAAATCTTGTATGTTGAGCTGTAACTTCCAAAATAACTTGGGTCACTGCCCTAGTTTTTGTCTGGGTGTCTGTCACTGGGAGTTCTTGACAGTAGACCTGAGGCTGGAAAAGCCTGGATGTCACAAGAATGCCACAGTGGCTTAAAAAAGACAGAATTTCCACTGCTAACCCCATTTTAAAGGGTTTGTCACTTGGCACTTAAAATCCATTCAGGTCTGAAAACAAAGTCAAGGAGAAATAAATAACTTTCCTTTTAATCTTATTCTTTTTCAATCATTATAGCTACTCTTGAGACAAGCATCATAGAAATACTAACTTTTTATTATTTTGAACAATTTTGCAATCTTTTGTAACTAAAATATATCTAATTTGATTAAAAAATAATAAAAAAAAAAGTCTCAGCAAAGGGATGTTCTTCATTTTGCCTGTCTCGCAGTTTTACCATAGTGGTGGGCCAGAGTCACAGCTTGTATGAGCAGTCACTGGGTCCACCAGGACTGTCCCTTTATATCAGCAATGAACTGCTTGCTGATGAGCTGTCTCCAAATGAAGTTAAAATGGAAGTCTTTTTTCTTTTTCATTTTTCTCCAGTGTTATTTCTCAGCTCTAGAATTTCTGGGATGTTTATTTATTTATATATTATATCTTATATATTTATATAATGTAAATGAATATGAAGCATTGGGCAGACAAGAAGATGTTATCTTGTGAGGAATAGGTACCTGAAAATCACCCAGGGAACTGGAGACTAAGGGAAAAAAAAAAAAAAAAAAAAAAAAAAGATGCTCAATTCTCATGACTGGGCTCCAACATCAAATATTGCTTTGTTCTAACACCATTTTATAGGATTAATGATATCTACCTTCACAGCCACTTTTTTAACCTTTGATACAGGGCTCATGGATGAGCTTGTTGATATTGGAGAAAACTATACTCTCCTCTTAATCCTTTGGTACAAGAGAAATAGAGCTACTGTTGATTTCCTCACTTTTCCCGTTTGACACTATGGAAATCTTTGAAAAGGTGCAGGGGAACAATTTCCAGCTGCGAATGGCTGACATATCCTTCCTGACAAAGCAGACCATAGAGGATCTGCTTGTATTCCAAGGTAATGTCACTCAGAGCCAAACATAAGGATATTTTCATTAAGTGAACTAGATGCTGGACTGAAACAGCTGGCTGGTGACACACAGAGCCCTGCCAGCCTTTCAGTGATGACTTCTTTTTGGTTTCTACTGCCTAGGCCAGATTTGAACCAGAGAGAGCTGGACAAAATTTCCCACTTCGCTGAGAAGCAGAGGAACACTTGAGCAAAGGAAAGGGATTCTATTCTTTCTTATAATATCCTCACAGATTATCTGCTACTAAATTTATATAATCCATGACAAAAAAAAAAAAAAAAAAAAAAACCAAACAACTATTTTTACACCAGCCTCAGATAGCTATTTGGACTTGGTGGAAACAAGACAGAGGACTCGTTTAATTTGGGTAGCTAGTTGGGTTAAGTTGGAGCCACTGCTGGATTTCACCAAAATCACCCTCAGTAACCAGTGAGGGTCAACACCAGTTAGGAGAATAATACTTGACCTTCAGTGACTACATAAAGATTACCTGTTTTTCATCTCATGAAGCCCTGTCTCTATGTCTTGTGTTTGTGTTCTTTCTCTCAGCAAACTAACTGATTTGAATTATGAGATCTTGACTTTAATAATACAATTTGGGAAAGGGGAGAAGCAGCAAATTCACTGTTTCACAATGGTGCTAAGTCTGGTTACTGAGAAAGAAATGACACATGAGAGAGATCAAGAGAGATCACCTTCTTCACTGCTGCAGCAGAACAAGACTGCGCTATTTAAGCCCAGCCCTAGTCTTCAAGCATCCAAGCCAGAAGGTGCTCTGTGTTGTCTTAGAAAGGTGGAGAAAACCAAGCAGAAACCATAAATTTTAACTCACCTTTCCTTTTCTTTTTTACACATATGCCCCCAAAATTGTTAATGAATAAGCATCTTGGTGGTCAAAGCTAATGTCACATTTTATTTTACGTCATCATTTCCACATGACGGACTGGACATCAAGTGAGTCCTCTCTACCACATCCAAAGGAAGAAAACAGTCCTGGGACAGTTAAAATGGAGCACTATGGGAAAGATTTCTGTCCCCAGAGCACTTATACTGATGGAGAACAAAACTCTTTGTCAGCAGATTTTGCTTGAAAGAGATTAAAAAAATTTTTGCAACTCCTCTCTCCCTTAAAAACTGATAGTGTTCTCTTGGGGCTTATGAGAGTCACATTAAACCTATGGATTATATATTTCTTCAGTACAAAAATGTGCCCTAACGACTGCAATCAAGTTAGTTCCTGTTGCTCTGAAGCTTGCCCTTTCCCCCGTGTCTCAAAATGCTGCCTAAAGAAACCAAGCAACTGGGATGGAACACCTACAAAGCCTGACTGTGGCTTTAGAGCAATCAGCAGTGTCACTTGCTACCAATGTATCCTCCTCTTAGTTTTGCAATGAGTCCTGTGTGCACCAGGCTGGGAAAACTCAGCCAAACTGACTGGCAAATGCCCACACACATCCCACAACAGGAAGGCATTCCCTTTCAAGAGAGTACTTAAGAATATGGTTTAAGAAATGCTTAAATGCTTTCCTGAACAGAAATGGACTTAAGCACAAGAGAGTATCCCTTAATTGGGAGTACAGTGCAGACACAATCACTAAAGCTCGTATTATATGCCTGAAAATCGAGTCCCAGAGCGTAAGCTTTTCCGAGTGATGGTTAGAGGGTTCCTAGTTGTAGCATGGTTCTGTACAGAAGGATTTGCTTAATCCACCTTGCTTTTAGATTGCAATTTCCCCAAGCTTAACTGCTTCCTTTAACAGTTCTGAGTTCTGCCTCTCCCCCCCAAGTTATTTTAATAACTCTTTCAGAGGAAATACCTTATATTTTGATATTCCAGAAGCTACTGGTTTTCTACAAACTTTATTCATGTCATCTTGATTGCACAGCATTGCATTAAATAACTTTTTTTTTTTTTTTTTTTTTTTAATATCATTTACTCTATTTCCTTTTTTGTGGACTGTGAGAGGAGGAACAACTTGCTTTTCAGTGCTCTTAGGATCACTCATTTAGGGTACTATGTAATAGCATCCAGTCAACCCCCATCAGAGTTTTGGGTAAACAGGGGAAAAGTATGAATACCTAATAGTATTATGACTCCTTTTTACAGTAAAATTTCTGTTTTATATACATTCAGGCACAGAAACAATACTTCACAATATATCTGTGAGTGTAAGTAGAACCGGTCAGTACTCCTGGAGGAATCTCAAAGCACAAGGCAAGCATGGATTAACCAGGACACCTGTGACACCTTGGGACCCAGTTGCGCCAGTCTCTACAGTCACACGGTCGCAGTAGCCACTGGCATCACAATTTTGATAGTAAACATTCAGAAATACCCAGCTGGGTTTGAAGCTGGGCAGATGTGCTCAGCAGGGCTGAGGAACCACAAGCTGGGAGAGGCTTGCACTGCACTAATGAAAACCCTTTTTATCATTTGTTAACTGAAGCACAGATATGTTAAAGAATGCACCTGGGTCAAGGCTGTTACATCTATATTATTAGACTCAAGACAACTTTTTATTCTCTTGCCCTCCCAGCTCCTTGCAATGCCTCACATCTCCTTGGTTTCCAGAGAAATGGTTTTCTCGGAGAACCACAAGGCACTCAGAAGCTTTGAGTGGTTCCCAGGTGCTAAACTAAAACATGCAGCCCAGTGTAGGTACAATCAGTGTGCCAGTGGTGGGAATCCAGATGTCCAGACCCATGGGTCTAACAACCACCACCGTGGCCTCCTGAACTATTCCACTCCTGCCCCACTCCTACACTGACACCACCAATGATGAAGTGAGTAGTTAAGTTAGTCATTCTGTACTCTAGGAACAGTGCACTGGGATGCCAGGTCTGCCTTCACAACTGTGAGCTTACAGACTTCCAGGTCAGAAGCTTCAGGGTAGATTGTACAACAACATCCAGCAAGAGTAGCAATGCCACTGGTAACTGCCAGTATTGCTCTTGTTCATCTGTTTGTACAGCACTCGTACCTCAAAAGGAACCTGTGTGCTCAGATCTGTCCAAACAATTAGCACGGCTTGCTGCCCAACAAAAACAACCCAGCCCACCCACAGCCTTTACCTTTCTGGTAGACCCCTGGAAAGAACCTTCTTTTCCTGCGGAGGCAGATCTCATCCACATCCAGGTGGCTCTGGTGAGTGCCAGAATCTCTGTTCTGCCATTTGAAATGCAACAGTGGCAGAAATGCAGACTGTTGAGAGAGTTCAGCAGGCCAGATGACTTGCACAAAAGACAAATTCTGTGCCCCAGAGAGGGGAGGCAGCTGAAGCTCTGTTTCTGACAGCAGTCTCAATGACAAAAGGGCAGGTGTTTTGAATTGACACTTATTTTGGTTTTTAATAATAAAGATACTGTCCATGTAACTTGATTTCTCAGATGTACTAGGATATCAGTATATATCACAACAAAATCTGCAAAAAAATCCCATAAAACATTGGTTGTACAGAAATATATTTTATATTACAAGCACAGA